>NC_134854.1:18164166-18464166 GCF_049852395.1 Peromyscus maniculatus bairdii | reverse complement strand
ACTTTTAAGTCATGGGGGGAAATATCAGGCCCACTAATAGCCTCCAAGTGTACAAATGAAAGAAGAACCATATATCTCTCCCTTTAAACAAAAACCTATGCTTAACTAGGAAGACATGAACCAAATAGCCAAGTTTTAAATATAAGGAAAGTATCTCAAGGAAATTAAAAGTGCTACTCCAGGGAACAGCCAAATGATAAGAAAGCAAAACAGTTTTACTGCTGATATGAAAAATTTTAACAGTCTGGATAGAAAAATCAAACCAGCTACAGCCTATTCTAGAGCAAGACCTTAACTCTTAGTTCTATGAAGACTGGGCAATGACAAAGCTGCAGAGATACAATCTGAACCAAAAAGATTTCTTCATGAGGCAGAAGGGGGAAAAGCCATTTGTGTTACATAACAATGCAGTTTGAAGCAGAAAATATGCTGGTGAGCAATCCAGGAGATGCAGCAGCTAAGGTCGCAGATAAAGGTGGCTATGCAAACAACAGGTCTCCATTGTCCGTGAACAGCCTTGTGTTGGGAAAAGAAACCACGCTGGATTTTCATACCTAGAAAGATCCCAACCAATGCCTGGCACCAAAGCATCAAAAGAGCTAGACTCTCCCTAGAGGACAGTGCAGCTGGTTCCCTTGGGCTGAAGCCAATGCTCATTTGTTATAGACAATACAAAGAATTACATTAGATCTGTTTCTTCTGTGCCTTCTAAAGCTCATCTGTTTAGAACATGGCTTGCTGAATATTTCAAGTGTGCTGTTGAAAACTTCTGCCCAAAGAAAAATTGCTTTCAAAATATTATGTTCACTGATTACCCAAGAGCTTTGAAGGAGGGGTGTAGTAAGATCAGTGTGGTCTCCATATATACTACCACAAGATCCATTCTGCAGTAAAGGAATGATTCCACATTTAAGAAACACTGTCTATAAGGCTGCCATTACAACAGGGGGATCTGAGACAAGTGAAGTGAAAACCTAGAAAGGGTTTTCCATTCTAGAGACCATTAAAAACGTACAAATAGCTCAAAATGTCAACATTAATAGAAATGTGAACGAAGTAGATTCCAGTTGCCATGGATGACTTCAAGGAGATTGAGGTTTCAATGGAAGAGATGGTAGAAATAACTTGAAAACTAGAATTAGAAGCGGAGTCATGCCATGGCTGAATCCTGCAATCCTGTAGTAAACTTTAATAAAGAAGCGATTGCTTCATATAGATGAGTAGAAAGAATGGGTTCCGGACATGTAATCCAAGCCTGATGAAGACATGGTAAACGCCATTGAAATGACAGTGAGAGACTTAGATGGTCTACATACTTAGCCCATAGGCAGCAGCTCAGGTATTTGGCTCCTGTTTTGAATGATGCTCCACTGTGGGAAAAATGCTTCCAGCAGCCTGTAAGTAACAAAGCAACTTGATGTGACATTCTGAAGACTCGTCTTATTTGTAGAGTAAGATGCCCCAGCCCACAGAAATCACTGCTCTCATCCCTGAGCAGCCATCTACATGGACACAAGGTCTCCATCAGCTTCAAGAATTTGACTCACTGAAGTCTCAGATGATTATGAGCAGTTTTTAACAACACCATATTCGAAATGAAGATAAATATACATTGGGTTTAGACATGCATATTGTGTAGACTGTACACTTAACAGACAATAGTAAAGCATAAATAAACATAAATCTCATATGTGCGGGGAAACCCAAAAGAAATCCAAAAGTGACTCGCTTTACTCTGATAGTTGCTTCACAGATTGCAATGCTAAGTGTCTCCACAGGCTCATGTGTTTGAATGTCTGAGTTCAAACACAGGCGATGGTGTTTTGAGAGACTGTGGATCCTTTGAGACTATGGCTTAGCTAGCAAAGGTAGGTGGTTTGGGGTAGTTCTTAGAGGTGATATCTATTTTCCTGCTGCTCCCACTGCTCCCAACTGAGCTGTTGCACAGTGCCCTCCCACCATGATGAACCGACATCCCCCGAAACTGAAGCCAAAACAAGCGTTCCTCCCTGAACTTGATTCTCCTATACGCTCTTTATTCAGTGATGAGAAAAGTAGCTGGCACAATTGGAGTGGTCTGGAACAGAGCACTCAAAGTCTCGGGTCTACACTGATATTTCAGTTCAGAGATGGAATCTGGGTAATGAAATGTGACAGAGGTTTTATTGATAAGATGTGGTAGGCGTTATATTCTAACATGCTCCTCTTAGATGAGTTTGCTAAATATATTTGTGGTGAGTTAATACGGATGTATAGTACAAAATAGGAAAGGAGGAGAGAACACAGTAAAGAAAACCACATACCATGCTTACATGCTTTAAAACATGATACAGTATTGACAGATACAGGACAGTGCACACTGCTGCAGCTAAGCAGGAGAATAAAACACAACAGAAGTACCAAACTATTACATGTGTTTCAACCCACAGCTGGGAAATCAATAAAATAGACAGAAACCATAACTCAGTCTTCAGAGAAAAGAAAAGTTTCTAACAGATTCTGCACACATCTCTGTGCTCAGGACTAGATAAATGCCAGGTATCAGACCTCAGTTTCTAGTGAATCCTCACAGTGCCTCTGTAGGGAAGGCCTCGCTATCCTACTTTACTCCTGAAAGGAAAACAGGGTGCTTTCTTCAGGGTGAATCATAGCTCCAGGATTACCATCTGGGTAATCTTAAGTACATTCATTAAGGTATTCATCTTCACTTCTCAAATTCACAAAACAGACACAAGTGATGCCTTGGTCCTGTGTACCAGCCACTTCACACAGTGTCGGGGACATGCAGAGACTTAATTCTAAGGTGGTGGTGGCGGTTGTCCTTTTTCCCAGTCAGATTACCATGTTAGGAAGGTGTCACACCCCGGGTTCTTATACTCTCATCGTGAAAGGTCTAAGTCTAGTAGTGAAGTCAGTTCAGCTCTCATTCTGTGGCAAAGACTTAATTTCTCAGAAAGAAAAATGGGGCCCAAGAATCTCATTTTCTAATATAATATAAATGTTATAAAATATAACATTTTGCTTCATCTCAATGAACTCTGATCCAGTTACAAAGACATCTGTTTATATGAATTTTTAAAGGGGAGAAAAACTCAAGAGGCCACCTTTCCATTTCCTACCCGATGCTCTGTGTGGCTCAGTACTGCACAGCACCATGAAATATTACTGGTAAGAGTGTGCCCTGCTGTAGTGTGGTGCACAACATTTTCCATTCCATAAATGTCATTGTTGTGACAACGTAGATAGATGGGGAAGAACTCTTTCTAGATGTTTTCAAAATCGGACTAAAGGGAAGGTCAAGGAGGCAGGTCGCAAAGGCACCAGTCACAAGGACTGCCAAAGCATTTCTGAAAAGCACAAGATTAAGACAGATGTTCACCGCATCTCCCAGGGAGATCTATTATGTGTGTAAGGGATATTTGGACAGTGTCTGGGAGGTGAGAGCTAAGCCCTCCCGAGTAATAGTAAAGTTCACTGAGCTGTCAGGTGTTGGTTCAGTTTACTGAGCATTTGCCGTCTCGCTTTGGAGAGGATGGAGGCCTGAGAGGGCTTCTGCTATGCTTATAAAAGCAATGGAAAAGAATGAGGGTAAAATTTAATGAACGAGTACCCCGAGATGTAACTTCAGAAAATATTTCAGAATATAACTTCAGATGGTACAACTAGATTTCAGTTGCATCTATCTAGACTGTGGATATTACCTACAATCTTCTATATTATTTACTGAAGCTGATCCCTTCTCTGAGAGGGAGACATGCCTGATTTCAGTATCAGGGAAAACAAATTTGAGGCTGAGGGTGTGATTACATGGTAGAGAACTTACCTGGCACATGCAAAATTTGAGTTCCCAGCATCATTAAAAAAATGGAAAAATGTACTGAGCACAGATCTAGTCATATGACAGGACTCTTAGGCCTCCTATCTTCCTAGCACCCAGTTCAGCAGGGTAAACTACTGAGTCAAGTGCTATTAATTTATATATGTGAATCAATGTGCAAACGCCAATTGCAGTGTGGGTGGTGGTGGTGGCTACCCTAGTGTGGCCGTGCTGGTCTTGCCATATGGGAAAGTAATTTTGTGATACATGTATAGATGGTAATATATTGATAGTCTGGATAGGTTTGCTTAATTATAGTTAGCCATTTACTGTTAATATGTTGATTTGTTTATTCTATAGTAAAATCCCATACCTTTGATATTTTTTTGTTGTGCCATAAAGACACAAACCCAGAAATTTTGTTTAGATTCTTTTGTATACTAGGCAGAGATGGATCTTCCCAATAGCAAAGTAACCTGTGTGCCCTCTTATCTCAGACACTGAAACTTGAAGTTATTTTTTATATCCGAGTAGATATACTGGTTATGCACATAACAGGGAGTGACTTGATCATGACAAAACCCTGAGGGCATGCCCTGAGAGTCTCTGGATTTAAAAACAAAGTGACAAAATCATATGCCAAGACACAGAAGCCTCATTTGAAGGACAATGAAAGTACTGGAAACTCTTTTTAAAAGTTGTGTTGAAAAGTAAATGAACCAAAGAAGCTCCAGTGTGTCTCTATCTAATGATGAGATCTGCTTAAAGACTTATGTGAAAAGCCAGGATCTCTGGGAAGACATTAGCAAACATAACCCCACAGCCTCCTTAGAAGAGAACTCAGCCTGATGAGCCATGCCACATTAACGTCTGGAGTCAACTGTGGGAGGCAGTGCAGATGAATTCTTTGTGAACTGTTCCAGGTCGCTGTGAAAGGAATTGATGCATTCAATCTTATCGTAGATTGCTTTGGAAATGCAAGGTAACACAGGCTATGTGTGGATCAGTTTGTACTGATGGTCCCCTGTTGTATTTGGTAAAGCATCAAGCTCCACTGCCTATATTCTTTTTTAAAAAGGAGGAGCTATTTGTATACTGCAGTCTACTGCAGATTCTACCAGGACTTTGTCTACACAAAATGCTTCTATGTTTTTATAGAAAACAAAAATCCCAAGAAAATGAAATCTCTGACTCCCTCTGTGATTTTTATAAAGGAATTGGCAACTACCTGAAATCCATCTTCACACAGAGATGCAGGAACTTCCTGGAGCAATACATTTTTTAACAGTCATAAGCATTAGTAGAGTGCAACTCTTTTTTTTTTTTTTTTGCCTATCTATTTCCCCTAGCTGTCCCTGATGCCTAACAGAAGGCAGAGGCTTACATTAGTATTTACAGATAGAAAGCAAACCCAAACCGTATTATGTAACTCTAGCATATCAGACAGTGCTGTGCAGAAGGAAGAAAAGGACTTGAGCTCAAGCTATTTCACTGGGAGTGGAATTTCAGAATATTCTTCCCTGTCCTATTTACTGTATCACTCCCTCAGCTCACAGAGTTCTCCCACAACCCAGAGAAGAAAGCTTTGCTGCCTGATGACAGCCAAGCTCCAAGGACTGCTGGAGTATGGTAGAAGGCACAATGTCCCCAAAAAGAAAACTCATCTCCACTTCTACCAAGAGAAGGCAGGGTAAAGAAAGAGGACCAGAAAAGCCTGCTACCAAGCTACTGTCTGTCCACAGGCATTGCCCATCCTGCCGTCGACCCACCCCTAGGTTGGAATGCAGAAGCAGAGAGACATAAAGACTTTCTGTCCCTAAATATCCATTTGGAACTCTGGGAAGGCTCACCTGGAAGACTGTTCTGCACCAGCCTGAAGAGAAACCATGTCATAGGGTGGTGCAGAAGGTCAGCAGGAGGTTGTGTGTTCTTCAGTGGCCTCAGTTTCCCTGTGGTATGTACGGTGATCCTGCAGCCACTAGGCAGTGGTGGGAAGTGTCCCCATTGGGGTTGCTGACAGGGCAGGTCACCAGGCCACTGAATCAAGTGTCAAGAAACCACATGGAACCTGCTGCGCTAAATCAGTCAAGAAGAGACAAGATGATAGAATTTCCACAAAGTGCTTAGATGCTGTCACTACATGAACACTATGGAACAATGCTCAGTGCTTTAATTATTCCTATTACAGCAGAAAGGAAGGTCTAGAAAAACATGGAGGAAGTTAAACTTAGATACAGAACCAAGGAAACCCCACGTACATGGGTTATACAATCCACAACAGCCATGGAATGGAGTCACAAGTACGAGCCACATAGACTGGGTCCTCTACTCCCAAAGGTCACTTACCAAAGACCATCTCCCAAACCCAGCCACACAGTCTCTCCAACCCAGGAATCATGAAAACTACAACAGTCTCCCATCACCAAAAAAGTCATCATAAGAAGAACCAAGGGGATGAATAGATGGCTCAGTGGCTAAGAGAATTTGCTGCTCTTACAGAGGACCCGGATTCTGTCCTCAGCACCCAGACAGAAGCTTACAACCATCTGTAACTCCAGTTCCAGGGGATCTGAAATTCTCTTCTGACCTCTGTGGGCACTGGGCACTCACATGGTACACAGACATACACGCAGCAAAACACTCATACACATAAAATAGAAATAAATTAATTAGAAAGAGTTTAAAGAAGAGTCTAGAAAAGGCCAAGACAGGAAATGCAGAAGGGGAGCTGGTGAGCTGGTCCAGCAGGTAAATGCACTCACCTCATAAACCTCACAACCGAGTTAGACTCCTAGAACCTAAGGCAGAAGGACAGGACCAGTTTCTGAAAGTTGTTCTCTGCCATACACACAAAGTGCATGTACACACACACACACACACACACACACACACACACACACACACACACACACACACCATGGCATGTACATGCCTGTGTATGCACACATATGTGTTCACACACCAATAATAAATTTTAAAAGAAATATGGAGCCAGGCATGGTGGCACATGCCTTTAATCATAGCACTCAGAAGGCAGAGGCAGGAGGATCTGTGTGAGTTTGAGGCCAGATTGATCTACCTAGTGAGTTCCAGAACAGCCAGGACTACATGGAGAGTGCCTCAAAGAAGAAGGAGGAAGAGGAGAAGAAAAAGAAGGAATAGGAGGAGGGGGAGTAGGAGGAGGGAGAAAAGGAGGAGGGGGGAGGGGGGAGGAGAAGGTGGAGGAGGACAACAAAAAAATATGAAAGATTTTTTTGTGTGCTGAACATTATCTGGAGGGATTGATTGTTTTATTATTTTAAATTAAGATTTTATCCAGACTGGGTGAAAAGTAAAGTGACTTTTTTTTTCTTTCCTACTACTAGACATCAGGGGCAAAGCCAAAATGTTTATAGAATAGAATCTAAAGAAATATTTGCTGGTTATGATATGAGTATGGTTAACAACCCAGGTACAATGCTTTTAAAAGTCATGAGAAATACAAGTCTGCCTATTTATAATCAGAGTAATGTCAAGGATGAGCTTGAAATGTAAAGTTTATTCTTTATCTGTTTATGCTATGAAAATCAACATGGTTAATTGAAGGATTAATCTAAGAGATCATGGATGGCCAGAAAAAAAGTTATTTGCTATTACAAGGACATTTTAGTTAGGATAGAACATACTGAAAGAATTTTCTTTCTCTTGGACACAATGGCTGGCTTCAGAACATGAAGCATACACTGAAACAACTCTCTTGTGGTCCCTGACCAGCCAGTCTAGACAATTAATGAGCTCTACATTTAGTGACAGGCTCTGCTTGGAAAAACGAGGTCCAGAGTGATAGATAAAGATCCAAGATGTTGACCTTTACATATACATACATACACACAAACCTGCACACATGCATCTACACACACACACACACACACACACACACACACACACACACACACACACATTGATTAGTCAATTATAAGGACTGGATTAAAGTTATTTTTGCTTCCAAAGAAGTCTACTTCTCCAAAGAAGTGGGCTTCACAGTCACATTGCCAGCTCCGAAGGAGGACACTGGGCTGTGTAACCCTGCTTCTTGGAAGCAGTGAAGCTGAGTTTCTTCTCCCAGACTGACCTAGCCACTGCAAGTGCCTCTGAAACTCTCCTCCAAGAATCTGATACAGTCACATTTCCAGGATGAACCTGGACAATCCTTGTGAAGCATATCAATGTCTCTGTCTTTAACCATCTATAGCAAGTGTTCAAAGCAGATTCAAAGGAATCTTAGTGAATGCTGTCTTCACACTTTCATCAGTAAATCAGCAAAGCACAAAGCATGTTAATGGTGTAGAAACAATTTCCTTCTACAGTCCTTTTCAGATCTTCATTCCACCTTGTCTTTTCCACAGTCTGAGAGACCCTGGATAGGCTCTGTTTTCAGCCATGACACTGCCACTTTGAGTGGTAATGTACCCTTGAGTCACCTGAGCTTATACACTTGAATCTATTACCAAAGACCTAATAAGATAGACCAAAATTGAGAAAATAAATCTACAGACATGCAGTATTTGAGTAATGTCTATACTTAATGACATTTAGGAGAGGACAATATGAAATTTGTTCCGGGTATGTTTTTGCCTAATGAGAATGTAGGATTAGGAACACCTCCTGTCAATCATACTTAAAGAAAAAAAATGAAGAAAAAATGTGTGTGTGTGTGTGTGTGTGTGTGTGTGTGTGTGTGTGTGTGTGTGTGTGTTTAGGCAGAAGGAGACATAGCAAGTAAACACTAGATAATTGTCCAGTGAAATACAATTGTCCCTCTTTACCTTCAAGGGATTGATTCTAGGGCACCCAGGCAAGAATAGAAAATCTCCAGATGTTGGAATCCATGATGCAAAGAACCTGCATTTGGACTTTATATGCCTTCCTGCTACACTTTCTTCCATCATTTAGATTACTTATTTTGCCTAACACAGCATAAATATAGAAATAGGTAACTAATTCGTATACAGTATTATTTAGGGAGTAGTAACAAAAGGAAAGGCCTGCGATGTTCTGTATAGGTAGAATTATTTTCCTGAATATTTTCCATCTGAAGGTGGTTGGATTCCTTAGAAGCAAAAGAACTTGCAGAAGAGCTAATAAACTAGAAAGATAGCAGAAGAAGATGGAGGCAACTTAGTGCCTAAGAACCAAAGCCTGTGGAGTATACAGATGGAGAAGGTACTGGAGTGCTGAGAAGCTGGAGGCCTACAAGGCAGAAGTCAGTGTCCTCAGTAACAATTCAAAAAGACTTCTGGAGCAAATACAGCTAGCTGTCTGTTGGATTCTGCTTTTCTATTGTTCTAAACTAACAAAATTCACATTTTTTCTCTAGGTTACACATATCAATAGTTCAAAAGTTGAACTTCCCAGACCCCTTTCAGCTGGTGTGTGATATACTACCACTGAGACATGGGCATGCATCTCAGAGGTGGTCCAGCCTTCCCACTGAGTGACAAAGTCTGAGAAGAGGAGGATGGTTTTCCCCTGAGAACTCTCCTTCCTGCCTTGTGAGTGGTACTGATGCTTGTGATGCAACTGTCTTAGAACTGTGAAGAATAAAACAATGACTAAAAAGACTAGGATGGAAGGAACTGAAGGATGAAGATGTGGGAATCCTGATGGATGCTTGAGCCATGGCATCTCTTGTTATTTGAAGCAGAGTACATTTCTAACAGATAGAATACAGTCCATCTTGATGACAAAAGATGCTACTGAAAATACATCCTAACAAGTCTTCCCCATTGCTTCTCAGCTTTTTGGCCAAGATAAACAAAGCACACTTTCATCAAAAAGTATTTCATTGGGTGATTTCAGGAATATTTCATTAGATGTTCTTGGGGAGGAAGTACTATGCTAGGAACCTAGGACTGTGAACCTCATGTTACACGCATCCCAGCAAACATTCCTACAGGCACTGACTTCACTCTCCTTGAACTCCTAGGGTTTGGGTATGACCTTCTGGAAACCAAATTAACAGCTGGATGAAGGAGAAACTAATATCCCCAGTAATGTTGGCCACCATGCAGGCTCCTTAACAAACACTTTAATTCTAATGCTGCACCCCCAGGTTAAATGATAGAGACTTAATTACAGATTTCCCAAGGAGGGGATGGCAGCTGAATGGTTCTGATCCCTGAATCATGCTGTTTCATAGATCTGAACTGCTTTACTTAAGTTCTGCCTTTATCACTGTCAATATGTTAAGTGTGAATACAAGACAGATTTCCAAATGATTCCTTTAGGAATCTTGGTGTACAGTTGTTGACATCAATAGGTAATGAAGAGAATATTCTTTCTAAAATTCAAACAAGTAGAAAAAGGTAGTATTTCTATTTCTTAAATAAAAGGCAAATTCGTTTAAAGTACACAAACAATCCACATGTGAATAACTAATAAAGACTTATCAGGAACAAGAACACCCAGTCCTGTTTCTAGTGTCTGTTTTAGCACTGAATCAGCTATTGTGTATAACATTATAAGATCAGGCTCTTTACTCAGGTAAACAATACAGGGGAGCTGTCAGTTCTTTTCTTTCTTTCTTTCTTTCTTTTTTTTTTTGGTTTTTCCAGACAGGGGTTCTCTGTGTAGTTTTGGTGCCTGTCCTGGATCTCACTCGGTAGACCAGGCTGGCCTTGAACTCACAGAGACTCTGCCTCCTGACTGCTGGGATTAAAGGCGTGTGCCACCACTGCCCTGTGAGCTGTCAGTTCTTAAGGAAATCATTTCCATCCATTTTAATAGCTGAAATTTCAGGGAAAAAAAAAATGGACCCAGTGGGGCTATGTCCATAAGCAGAGATGACCACATTCCACATGGCAGTGTGGTTCCAAGGAGACTCATGGCAGGGGGTCTTTACATTAAGGATTGGTTCAATACTTCATTACTGAGAAAACGTGTTTGACCAGGCAAGACCTTCCAATCCGAACTGCTCTGTGGTCAGGGGAATGCTAATGACTGTCGACAGCTTGTCACAGACATTGGATTTGTCCTCAGAGTTTTTCTTCTTTTTGGGGCCTGTGACAATGCAGACTGCCAAGAGGCACCATTCTCATGATCTTGAGAGAAGTCTGATCCCAGCAAGCTTTCATCTCTGTAAGCACAAGACTGACTCCCTTTTCTACTTTATCAGTCTGTATCTGATCGCCCCAGGAGATGAAATTGCCTGAAGAATTTAAATCTCTCCAACATGAAGTCCCCGAGAGACTGTCTGTGCCTTTGATTCGGTTCACAGCCCTTCAGGACACTGTCTCCACCCACACTCCCTTGCAGATGACGCCTGTGGTGATAGTTTGAATATATTGAATCTACTCTGAAAAGAAAAAGACATAGAAATGATAGAATAAAAGTAGATTATTGAATCGACTCTGAAAAGATAAAAGGGAGAATATGGATATGTAAAATAAAAAAGTAGATTATTGAATCTACTTTTAAAAAGCAACTACTTGTTTTAAATATTTTACATTGGGTTGGATTTTTGTATATTATATACAAATTTTGTATATTGATACAAAGTTGAGATTATTTTTGTGGGAACATATTGTACATATATTTCTACTCTTGTTCAAGGTATTTTACCTATACAGTTCATTTAACAATGCAGTGCAAATTGCTAGTCTTTGAGAGTTATCACTATGTAGGATAATAAGGAAATGCAGGTTAGTAGTTAGTCACCTATTACAGTTGAACTTGTAGTCGGGTTAGGGATGTTTTTAAGGTCAAACAAAGATATATTTTAGATAGTCTTCAAACACTTCAGAGATCTGCAGAATATGGCATTTAAGATGCTTTAATAACATAGTTTTTTTAATGGCAATGAGACATCTCTGCTCCTGACAGCACTAATCTACTTCAGAGAATATGATGGGCATCAAAGAAACTCTATATGAAGTTTACTTTCTTTGTGGCAAAAGTTTCTTGCCACTGGGCAAGAAAGTGCCCTTAAGTCAACTGCTGACAGTATGCTGTCCAAATGGACAAGCAGGACACAAAAGAAAGGATTGCTGAAACTTGCCAAGACAAAGTAGGACAGCTCTTTAGAAAATCCTGCTTCACAGATAAGTCTGTCAGATATGCTAGGCCTGTAAGCCAAAGATGGATGCCCCAATGTTGCAGAGGAAACTTGGATGACTGTCCAGGCAGCCAGCTGTTTCTGTCATTTCTCACATTTTTTTGGAAGTCATTTGTTTGCACTTTCTGCTTACTTAGTTAATATTATTTCCTTCTTGGGTCTTGGAAGAAGTTGAAGACTAGATAGTTATAGTTTTCCTTGTTAACAAATTCAGAAAAGAAATTTACTAACGAGCTGTAAAGTGAATAAGTTTGAAAGACATCAAAAGATAGTTTTGGGTTGGTAATACAAGTTAGGATAGAAAGTGAATTAGTTACAACATTTTGGACTCACCAAAACAGGATAAATAATGGAGTATTTTCTCTGAAATTGTCAATTGTTAATGGACTGGACATTTTTAATGTAATTATTGACTGTATATTGTATATATTTATTGTACTTATTGTATATAGTTTTTCTTATATTAGTTATAACTTTCATTTATTATTTTAGACAAAAAGGGGAAATGTGGTGATATTTTGTTGTACTCTAATAAAATTTGCCTGAAGATCAAAGCCACTTTGCCAGCCACTAGATTAAACATAGAGGTCAAGCAGTGGTGGCACACACCTTTAATTCTAGCATTAGGGAGGCAGAGATCTGTCTGGATATCTGTGAGTTCAAGGCCACACTGGGCTACATGAGATTGATATAGTCTAGGAGAGAAACAGAGCCAGGTAGTGGTGGCACACACCTTTAACCCCAGTATTTGGGAAGAACACACACCATTAATCTAGTCACTAGGGAGGTTGAGATAGAAAGTGAAATGGCTGGGTGGAGAAAGGCATATAAGGCGTGAGGAGAGTCTTTTGGCTGAGGACTCAGAGGCATTCAGTCTGAGGATTCGTGGAGGAGTTGGCGAGGTGAGAAGTGGCTGTGGCTTGTTTCCACTGATCTTTCAGCATTTACCAGGTTTTTTATTATAAGACCATTTAGAATTCATGCAACAGACCTCCCCCTCCAGTATCCTAAATTATTGAATGAGGAAGAGAAGGAAAGGACTGCAGTCTAGGGCAAGTCACATGACCTGTTGCCAAGAGGAAAGGCAGCAAGCTGGGGAAGCTTCCCCTCCTGTTTTTTTTTTTTAATTTAAATGACATATTTTTCATTTATTTTACAGTTTCCCCTCCCTCTTCTCCTCCCAGGACCCCTCCTGCTCCTCATGGGTCTTACCTCTTACATGACATGACACAAAGCTTCTCACCAATGACAATAACTTTTACTTTTCAGTAAATGATCTTTAAAGCAAAGAGTGATGGTTTTTATGATGGACTGTCATTATATGATGCCAAAGCAGTGACCTCAACTAGCAATAGTAAATCGCAGATGATGAAAGAGTACTTCACCAGTGGCCCAGATCAGAGTTCAGTCTCAAGTTGGTTCTAACCATACTGTGCACAGGCATAGGGGTCAGGACTTTGATTTCTGTTTTTCCATCCTTCCTATGTGACTATGCCCACACCTGTGTCAGAAAGCTCTGGTTATTCTGAGTTCTGAAAGGCAGGCTATCCACACGAGAATAAGCCCTGTAGGACTAAGGGATGTGTTTGTGGAGTATGATAGATGGACATCTTCCCTGATGGAGTTGACAGGCAAAGGATGGTCTGTGGGTACAGGATGAAAGGTGGAAATTATTGCCTCTCTGCATGGGTACAAGTGGTAGATACTGGGATAGTGATGCACAACGAGTCCCCTCCTGGTTGGATGTGATACAGAGACGGGTCCACCAGTCAGTGCTGGGAGATGGCATGCCAAAGCAGGAGACTTGTAGCCAGCATTCGCAAAGCAGAGGCTATGGTTGATCTGAAAATAGAAAGTGTGCAGAACCTCCAGCATCAGGCAGTAGACGAGGCCTAAAAGCTTCCCATTGTTAGGCTTCTATTCCAGGCAAGAGGTGAGCCAGTGGGGACACCAGAGTAAGGACAGTGTGGCTGAGGCTGAGGTGTCTAGGGAGTTGAGAATTAGTGTCCTCTGTCATACACAGTGAAGGTGGCACGTATGGACCCGAGGGCAAAGACACACAGCCAAGTCCAGTATTAGACGTGTGAGTCAGGAAGCACAGGGACAAACGGGACTCTGCCACTGGACTGTCATCCATTGCCTTACCCCAAGCCGGCACACGAGATGCTTTCCCACGGCCGCTCTTCCAGCTCTTTGCAAGCTTGCTGCCTAGCAGCAGGTAAATGATAAATCTTCGTTGAAAATGTGATTAATTAAACTGGCTAGGATCCCATCTCACTTTAATTATAGGGCAGATGAAGAGTCAGGTAACCTTTGAAAATCTATTCTGGGTTTAGAAGTAATCAAAAGCCATGTGTCCAGGTAAAAGAGACTTGGTTCTCTTCCTCATACCCAATATCATCATTCCCTTTCCTTGATGGGAAATAAATCTATTTCGTTTATATTGAGTAGCAACAGCAGTCTTCAAAGTGATCCTCCCCCACCCTCCTCTACTGGATAATATAGTTGGTTACTGCTCTGCTGTCCACACAGGGACTTGTCTTGGCCACTCCAATTGACCAAAATCTTTGAGAAGCATTTTCTCCATCCAGATAAAGTCTATCTAATAAGGCAAAGGAGAGGTGGATGGAGACTTTCTGAGTTTTATCTCTTGCTACCCCATGAACCAGCCTTCCTGGTCTAATGCCTTGGTGGGCTGCATGATTCTATTCAGCAAAACTTCCGAGTGGCACAGAAGAGTTTTCTACAAGAATCCCACCTTTTCCCGGGGCAGACAGCCTTGCAATATTATCTAGACATTCGGGATTCTCTACTGCACTTTGGTCAGGTTTCCTTTCTTCAATTTAGATCTGGGACCCTTAGTTACTCCCCTTAAAACCTCTTTGAAGTTAAGTTATGATAAATAAGATTTCCCTTTAGATAGCTTTACCCAAAATAGTGAAAATTAGGAAATGCGGAGAATTAGAAGCACATGTAGTTTTTGTTTCTTGAGGTCTCTTTAGTCACATGGAATTCTTTAAAGATGTAGAAATATTTTTTCAACATCATCATCAAGATCTTATTCAGTCACTAGCATCCACCAGATTATAATGTATCTCTCCCCAAGGCCCAGACTTCATCCTGAACCTAATATATGACTTGCTTACAGCCCCCAGTGGATGTTCATCAGATGAATGAAAGCACCCATCAGTCAATGAGGCAGGAGAAATTTGGACATAAGAATTCTTCTTTTTTTTTTTTTTTCAACAAAAGAGAAACAGGCAAATAAGCAAATGTGTAAGGTTGACAGGATCAGGGAATCCTCTTGACTCTTTTGGAAATCTGTTACCTCATTCCTTGTGTACAAGGAGAATGTTACGATTTAATATCAAATTGTATGCAGCAAAATGCTTTTGTATATCATATTCAACCAGTTTGATGTCTTTTTGTGTTTTTCCTCATAGTATCCATGGATCCTAGTCACATAAAGAGATGTAAAGAAAGTAGAGAAACTAGGTTAGCTTGTGGGGAAGCTGTGGGGATGGGGAGAAAGGAGGGATTTCCTTCTGAATGCCTGTTTTTGATTTGTAATGTTGCTCTCTTCCACATGACTGTCTCCTCTATCTACTTCTGTGGCAAAAAGAACTCAGAACAAAGAATGACTGGACAATTCAGAAATGGCTGTAGCCTGTGGAAGAAAAGATACATATAGATGTTGCTTTGTCACTTTTTAATGAGGATCTGTTTCTTTGGTACTTCCACTTGGTAACATCCCACTATATTTTAAAATTGTGGCTGAAAACTTGCCCCTAATTGTATGATCCTGGCTGTTGAAGCTGCTGTTTATGCCTGAACACCCACCCAGAATATCACTGTAATTACACATCTGCCACTCTGGGTTCTGCAGAGAGAGGAGCATGCCATAATTGGAGAATGTTACAAAAGCGCTTACTGCTAAAAGGAAAATGAGCTAAAATCTGCTGCCATTTCCTTATAGCCCTGCATTTTAAGGTGGTCTTTATTTTAATGGCAATACTTTGAATTAGTAAAGTTCTTAATCCTTATCATATATTCTTCCCTCCCCTGGATATGTGATGTAGGATTGGCGGTTGCCATTATACACAAGTTTCTGACGTTAAGAAATGATTTGTCCTGCTCTGTGTCTTCTTCTATACTATGATCTGTGGGAACACTCACCTCACTGAGCCCTGATCTCTTCTATGTGGAGAGAAGACGGCAAATCATCATCTCTCCCCCGTGTAGAGATTCAGTCCCGCCTCTCCTCTTGGGCACTGTCCGTCATGATTCCTCACTTCCCTGAAATGATGAGGTGAGCACTGGACTCTACATCTTCACTCTGAACTTGTCCACTGTTTCGTCTGGTAGATGCCCTGCTACCTAGTCACTGAGACCCGAGTCCTGGCCTTCAGCCTTCCATTCCTATTTTCTCTAATACCCTCCCTGTGTGGTTCCTCTTTCTCTTTCTGACTCGGCACAGTCCGCCCCTTCTAACTGCTTCCATGCATGCACTGCTGAGACAATGTCCTGGTTGACCTTTCTGCTTCCAACCCAGGCTCATCTAGCACATGTAGCCCATGGCAGTTTTTGTGACTATACATCTGAAATTATCACTCTGCTAATTAAAGATTTTAAAAAGCGTCCCATGAATTTTCTCAGCTAGCTTGCATGGCCTGATGCTCTCCATCTTTGGAGTTCTCATTTCCCTGCACTTTCCACCCCTTTTTATAGTTCACTGAAGGTGCCTATATGCTTGGATTCCTACCTAACATTTGTCCATAGCAAGATAAAAGCCATGTAACTCAGTTTATTTAATGTTCTTAAAATGACAAAGTTACAGAAATGGATAACAGGTTAGCTTTCCATGTAATGCTCCCAGGGTGAAGGAGGAATGGAGGCAAGTGGAAACGTGACAGCTATGATAAACAGAAGCTGGTCCCTGTGCCTATGGATGTGGCTTGACCTTATTTGCATTGACATGGATCACTCAACTGTGACACTGTGTGATGGTTTTAAGCAAGACAAGGTCAAAGATGATGCTGGTGAGGGGAAGAGTGCATGCAATCCCTCTCCTGTTATGATAGTTCTTGAGGTGTACTTCAGTCTGTAATTATCTCAAAGTGAAATATTTAATAAAAAATATCTGACAAAATCATTATACTAAACACATACTGGTTTGAGCAAATATGTCCATGATTATTTGCAGACTAAACCTCCATGTCTTAGCCTGGTCTTTTGGTAAAACTCCATATCTGAGACAGTACTTTACGAACAAGATTGATTTTTCAGTTTTGGAGTTAGAAATTCAAAGTTGAGACACCGACAGGTTTAGTGTGTGGTGAGGTCCCCGTTTCCAAGGCAGCTTCCTGTTGTTGCTCGCATTAGAGGGATGCAATGTCTCCATGTAGCACAACAGAAAGAGTGCCTGCGTGCTCCCTAGAGTCAGTCCTTTGATGAGCTCACTAATTTCAGTGCAAAGGCCCCATCTCTTTTCTTCTTACATGCTAATTTGCTCTTTAGGATTTTTCACACATGCATGTAATACATTCTATCACACTCATCTTTTGGCTTTCTTTCCTCTTCCTCCCAAGTCCCCATCCTATGTTCATGTCTTAAGGCTGCTTTTGTTTTTCTTTTGTGAACCATTGGGTTTAACCAGGGCCACTCATACGAGCTTGGGTATAAAGCTATCTACGGGACCATGAGTAATCTACCTATAGCTACATTCCTGAACATACAATGACTTCCTCTCCTCCAACAATTCCCCTGGGTAGAGCAGGGTACCATGCGCTCCTTACCATCCATCAGTGGCTCCATCTTGTGATGGCAACCATAGATAGGTGTTGCAGCTTCGTGAATGCTATGGCCATGTCACGCCATTAGACATCATTTCACAGCCCTCCTTCCTCCATTCAGCTCCTTCATTCCTTCTCCTCCCCTCTGCACAGGGCAATGGTTAATACAGAGACTCATATCCCATCTATGCTGAGGAAAAGTGCCTGATGAGCACACTCAGCTTTCAGCAGGACAGACATCTGTGTCAGGCCCAAGGAACATCAAAGAAGAGAGAAGAATTTAAGAGTCAGAGGATGGGAAAGAATGTCACAAAATGCTGACATTCAAATATGACACTAACATTGCACCCATGAAAACCTCAAGAGTCACTGTTAGTAGGCTTTTCTTTTGGGATTAGAAGGATGCTAGAAGAGGAGGAGTCATTTTCTATAATAGTGAAGCCACTGAGAGTTTAGGTAGGAAGAAAAAGGCTTAGAGGGGATAGAGGGGAGATACCAGAGAACAATGATGATAAATATTGTGCATATGTATGAAGCTGTCAAAAGAGCCTGGATGAGAATTACTTCTAGGGTTAAGGATGATCTCAGCCACAGCACTTGGAAGTCTCACCCCAGTATGTATGGTGACTTAGTCATAGCTGTATAGATAGAGTCCCCTCATTTAACATCCATGGTACTAGCACCTTTGAAGAATAGCATTCTACAGCATTGTGTTGTGTTAGAATTGTTTGGTTTTAAAAAGTGCTGTTTGGGATGCTGACTTGAGTTTTACTTTTATTTTTTAAAATCGTCAAATGAATTTTGACTTGGGATTAAGATAGAATTTCTAATGTCTGAAATAGCCCCAAACATATTTCTGCTATTTTGTAATATGTATTAATGCAAAGTGGCTTTCTCAACATTGAGAGTTATAAAATCAAAATACAAATCAGCTCTCAGAATGCTGAAGATGTTCTATACCCTGCAGCATCAAACATTCAGCTGCAAGTTAGTTCCTTATGGAAAAACAAGCAAGCACATCTCATTAGTCTGTGAATTTGATTCCATCTTTAGTAAGTGGTAAAGTTATATGTACACTAAAAAATTGTTTTAAAAGGTATTTCTTTAAGTGTTATCACCAACAAATGTTTAATTTGTATACCTATGCCTATGCATAGACAAAATGGAGAACAGAAATTTTAGATGGAATTATAAGTGATTCTCAAATACAAAGCAGCCCTGAGAAAGAATAAAGCCAAGATAAGCCACCTGTTTTCAAACCACACAGCAAAACTGTAGCAGTCAAAGCTGTGTGGTGTTAGCAGAACCGGACATGCAGCTCAGCGGATCAGAGAGCCGGAAGTAAATCCACACACGTGGTCAGTCAGTGTTGACAATGGCCCCAAGAATTCACAGTGGAATCAGAAGAGTCTGCTGGGTAAACTGTTACGCCCAGATCACGGGGAGCCCCCAAAAGACCACCACGGAGACCTAATCCCACATGTAAAGGCAAAGAGCCTTTATCTTCAAGCTCTGAGCTTAGTCCTCTGTCTCACAGCAATGAGAGCAGAGAGCCCTGAGCCCAAGTCGGGTAGAGTTTTTATCATAACAGAGGTTGGTGTGAGGGGATTTAAAGGGTTCAGGACCCCGATTGGCTGACATTTTTTAGGGGTATCTGTAAAACAAAAATAGGTGTGTGCAAGACTAAGGGACATCCAGCCACCTTATCTAATGGTTGGGATGTTTGGGATGTCAGGTACTTCCCCTTAGATGTAGGCCCTCCCTGGGTGGGGTCAGTTTATGGCTTTTCCTGGGTCTGGGTGTTGCCTGCCAGTAAGCCTGTCACAGACGCTGTGTCTGGGCCTCTAAGCCTGTCTTGGCAGCTGTGTGGTCAAGCTGTTTGGGGGCTCCTCTACATAAGCAATGCTGGAACATGAATATCACATGTGAGAGAAAGAATCTGGACACTGATCTTACACCACATGCAGAAATCAACTTGCAATGAGCTAAAAAGTCTTTAATGCAAGAACATAGCTAAACAAAACACCCTGCACAGCCAAGAGGGTGCAAAGGTGAGCGCATGTGCAAACTAGTGTCTGACAGGAGGGGAAAATCCAAACCACGGGGACATGCAATGCAACAGCAAAGCCACCAAAGAGCCAAGCAAGGAACTGGGAAAGGACTTAAATCAACATTTTTCAAAGATACCATATAAACAGTCAACAACAAAACGTCTTTATTTTTGTTAAATCCGCAGAGAAAGAGAAATTTTAAAATATGGCATATCATCTCATACATACAAGCATGGTTACCTCAGATCAAGAAATAAATGCTGGCAAAGATGTAGAGAAAACAGAACTATGTACACTATTGGTGGAATTTAAAATTAGTACAGATATTAGGGGAAAAAAAAGTATGAAGTCCCTTCTTCCCCTAAAGTAACTGAAAGTCAAACTACCACACATTCCAAAACTCTTACTTCCACACAAACTGCAAAGGTCTGAAACCAGTTAATCAGAGACACCTGTGCTCCTAGGTTCTCTTGCAGCAGTACTCACAGGAGGTAAATATGAAATGATCAGAATATCCGTCAACGGCTGGATGAGTCAAGACTGTGATAGACACTCACGGGAAGGAGTATCTTTTTTTTCCCCTATTGTTTTCCCCAGAAGGTGGGCGTTTCTCATTCCCAACAGATTTAAGTAGAGGTTGTTATTGAACTAAGATCAACCAAACAAAAGAACAGGCATGATCTCACTTAGATCAAAACCCAAAACCTTCCTAAAAATGTTGAACTCAGAAACAGTACAGAACAGCAGTCGTGGGCTGTTGGGAGATACATGGCTATTGAGCAAACAGAAGGCGCTTTCGGATAGAATCCTGGAGAGCTAATGTGCAGAATGGTAACTGGAGTTTGTAATAATATATTTTACGTTTGAAATTTGCTCAGAGATCTTAAGAACTCTCACCATCATCATCATCAACAACAACAACAACAAAAAAAAACCAAAGTAACTATATGTGGCCATAAGTATGTTAATTAGCTGATTATGGAAGTAATTTCATAACATGCTTATATTTAAAGCAAGCTGTACATCTTAAATACAAAGTGTTTATTTGCCAATCATACCTCAATAAAATGAGGGAAAATACAGATATTTAAGAAAATATATTACATAGAATTCTGTAGAAAAATTATGTTCTTTCTGGTAAGCCTGAATTGCTTTAGTGTCTTTTAATTATTTAATTATTTATTTTATTTTCTGAGATTACAATATAATTACACCATTTCCTCCTTCCCTTTCCTCCCTATAAACCCTCCTGTGGAACCAAAATAAGACCAAAATGCTCTCACCCCAAAACTAAAGGCCTAAGACTGCTCCTTTTAGCTACAGGCCATAAGTTACTGGAACAGGCCAGAAGTTACTGAAACCAGTCAGTTCAGATTCCAGAAACCAGGAAGTGTAAAAGTACAGAGCCACAAGATAGTCACGAGGTAATGCCTGCCAGACTATGGAATGTCCTCTCCCTGGTTTCCAGGGTAACTGACCACAGAAATACCCCCACCTGAGGGCAGCCAATGAGAAATGGTGGCGGGCAACCACTCCCTTAGAAGTAATTTCTAGAAGTCCCTAGAAGCGAGCCAATCAGAATTGTACCTGTACTAGCACCCCTAAATGATGTAACCTTGTGACTTTTCCCTTTAAAAGCTGAGCTTGCAGACAGGTGGGCACTTCCTCCAGCCTCCACTGCGTTGGATGTATTGGACGAAGTCCCTGCCTAGGCTTGTATTGCTTTTGGATATCCAGAATTAAACCTTGCTTTTGCATTCTGGCATGCTCGTCTTTGGTGGTCTCTCTGGGGGTCATGATCTGGGCACAACACTCCAATACACCCTTCCTTGCTCTCTTCCAAATTCATGACCTCTTTTTTCATTAACCATTGTTATGTAATATGTGTATTTACACACATATTTCTAAATATGTGAACACAGCCTGATCAGTCTCTATAATGTTACTTGTATGTGTATTTTCAGGGCTGATGATTTGGTATTGGGTAACCAACCGGTATGCTCTGAGTAAGACTCTTTCTCCTGTTCTCAGTGTTCCTTAGTTGTCTGTAGTTCTTTGTGTTGAAGCCTCCTGGTCTTTTTCCCATCCACTTTGCCAATGTCTGTTGTCCTTGTTTGGCTCCTTTGAAATGATTGCTCTTTAAAGGATTGTTAAAAAGCACAGGTTGCTTAAGAACTCAGCTACTGAATTTTTTATGCAGTAGGAAACTTTAAGTCCTTCAGCATGGACAGTGTGATATGTAGATGTGTGTTTATGTTCACTTTAGACTCAAGGAGAAGTTTAACACCTGAAGTATTGTAATCATACATTCACTCTTGACAGATGAGTGACATGTGAGATGTGCCATGTTCAGGATGGCATTTCTGCAAGACTTTCAAAAGCAGTCATCCAAATCTGTGATTTTGGAACTTTGAAGGGAGCGTTTTAAGGCCATTTTCAATAGTAAATGAAAGATACGTTCTGTTCCCAACTTTGATGAACCACACTATACCATGCCAAAAAACCACCGAAGCCCGCTGCTCAGGAAAGAGCGTTATAACTCAGAACCTGTACTCTGTGCTTCCCCTGCGAGTGTTCTCTTCTTTGTTCAATCACAAAATTAGCTGATTTTTCAATATTTTTTTTTCCTGAGAACTAGCCTGGCTGCCATGTTTGTCCACATCTTGGTGTAGGACATATCTATACGACAGGTTATGGGAAGGAAGAGCTCCACCTCTGTAACTCCACATCCTGGAGGGGCCCAGGTCACGTGATCATCTGTGGGGCATTTACCCACCACCCCCACAGCTTCCCAGAGTTTTCTTGAGTGCGAGCAGCAGGAAATATTAGATAGAAGGATTTATAGCGGAGAATCTTGCGGAGATAAACAGATAGAAAATAAAGGATAGCCTCGAGAGGGCCTGGAACCTATTCCAACGGGCCCGGACTGTCTCTGGTCCAGGGTTTTTATAGAGATGCCAAGGGGTGGAGCAAAAGACCTCCTCCCCCAGCACAGCCAAGTGCAGGCCATCTCAGACACCTGCACTCAGGCCCGTGGTCCTGATCATCCTCTATTCGGACCTACTGGGTAAAGCCATGAGGAACCCCAGAACGGGCTCCCACAATCATCTAGTCCTTTTTACTCCAAATAATGTACAAGTTTGGATGATAAACTATATGCTCACTCTTGGGGTTTTTTGTCATTTATTTTTGGGGTGCAAGGATCCAACCAAGGTCCTCACACTTGCTAAACAAGTGCTCTGCCACTGAGCTCCCAGAAGCCGCTTTTGTAGTGTTTTAAAATTTTTTTTTATTTTTGTAGTATTTAACCGCCCCCCCCCCTTAATTTTTTTTGCTATTCCTCCACTCAGGAGCCAGAAACTAGCTTCCCATCCTTCGAGAATGAGCTGGATCTGGTGGCAGGCATCTCAGCAACAGAGTAAGAAGGAAGTGACTGTGAAGGACCTGGTCTGTGTCATAAAACACACTCCAGCTCTATTTTGGAACAGTCACTCTCAGAGGAGACAGCTTCCATGTTGAGAGGGCACCCAAACATCCCTGAGGAGATACCACATGGCAAGAAACTAGTCTCTTGCCAACAGCCGGGTCGCAGTCCTTTTTAGAAGCACCTCCCATTGCCAGCACTGTATCTTCAGAGACACAGCCTGACCGATGACTTCACTACAACCTACAAGAAGCCTCTAACTAGACCCACCAGCTAAGCTACTCCCTGTTTCTGGAGCGAGATTCACCAGCTGCTCCACTATCTCCTGTCTGACTATGTTACGGAGACCCGTCTCAATGCAGCATAATGTGGATCATACTACCAACCATAGCTTTTTATCAGGTTCTCATCTTTAGACTTTATTAAGCACTGGAAAGATAACTGAGCAGTTAAGACCATATGTTGCTCTTGCAGAGGACTAGAGTTCAATTCTCAGCACCCATGTCACATGGCTCCTGCACTCACATGCACACACACACACACACACACACACACACACACACACACGATTAAAAACAATGTTAATAGATTTTATTGATATTCACCAGAGATCTAAGTGAAAATGACCAAACTGCTTTCAGACTGATTGCTTGAACCCAAATCCTCTCAGTATGCTTGGATTCAGCATAGCACAGCAGAAGTCACACAGTAAATTACCGTTAATGGGAGTAAGTCTCCCCAGGCCTTCATTCTCTATCGGAAAAGGACACCTTGTGGGACTGACTGTCTGGTGTACTCAGGGTTAAGCTCTGTGGAAGGATGCTAGCCGGCTATGTGAAGCCAAAGAACCAGCCAGGCCCCACAGCCAGGCAGTGGAGGAGGCAGCTCTCACCTCGGCCTGCCCACCTCCACAGCCCATTCTCCACCAAACTGACAAGCACCCTCTGCCACTCCGCAAAAATGAGTCCAGGAAAAGATACCAAAGAAATCTCAGCAAAAGGCCATAGGCAAACCCAGAAGGACTGTGTCTGGAAGAGAAAGTAAGTATAAGGCTTCTTATGCTGTTCCTACATCATTTTTCTTTCAGAGTAGTTGATAGGTCCTCACAGCTCAAGAGACACAAAATGTATTTCTGTGAAATCTCTAATTGCTCTCCCCAACCACCTGGTGCCTCTTCCTGACATTTCCATATCTTTCTGGAGCTATTTTATTCATGCTCAAGGCCAAACACATCCATGGCCTCTACCTCCACCATTTTCTTTCGTGGCTGGCAGCATGGAGCACTGTGGGCAGCTACTTCCTTACCTCGGGATGGATTTGCACGTCAGCAGTCATCACGTGACGACAGCTTTCTTTACACCTGCGCCACCTGCTAATGAATTGTGTGGTGTTTTATGTAACAAGCACCCTGTGAAGAACTGGTTTACCTATTTTTTTAAATCCTCTCTTACATCAGTAAAATGTTGCAGTGAATAACCATATCTACATCATTTCTAGATACAAGGACTGAGTGTGATCACCAACTCCATCTTTCTGATTTGCATTCTGAAACCTAGGGCACTCTGCACTACTTGTTACCATTAATTACTGGTTCGAAATCAGAATCTATGAGACTGTCCTGTGATATTTATTTATTTTCTTTCCTCCTAAACGTCTGTCCAAGCTGTTGGCAGAAGGGACAAGTCTCTTCCTCCCACATGTGCCCTAGCTAACTCAGTGTCCATCCCATGAGTGTAGGGTTTCTGTTTGCTTGACTGCTGGCGTCCCTAGACAAGTTCTGTAAACAGCATCCTCCCAGCATGGAAAAGAAAGGGTACCAAGGGCACATTTTCCTCCACTGGAACACAGACTGCACTCTACACATCCAGCAGGGCACCCTGCCCCCGTTACCCCTCTGTGGGGAGATCGAGAACAGAGATCTCTTGATATCTCTCCCTTGACGGCCCAGTCCAGTGTTTTTTTCCTTTTCCTTTAATAAATCTTTTTTTCTAAACCTCTACTATAATATGTATAATTTGCCCTGACCCTAACATGATATAAATGGTAACCATAAAGACACCCATTTTGCATGACAGATGCCAGTCTCCCGATCCACCTCATCATGCAAGAACGTTTACTGAAGGATGGGCTTTGTGGGAAAATGGACTGATTGTCTGTCTGACTTCCCCCTCATACCTGCACTGGGGATTCATCCCAGACCAGCCCTGGAAGATATCTAAGACAAGGTCTGTAACCTTTCAGATCATTGTCACATAATAAACAGTCCAGCCTCGCTGACAGCTACAGAGCAAAGGAGACAGAGTCCCAGCCACAGCCATAACCCCACCTGTCTGGCCTCAAGGGGACCGACATGCGCACCTGCACCTTCAGACAAGGAGAAGATGGACCCCACTGCTCTACAGCATCATTCTCACAAAGCCCCAGTGGATACAGGATCCAAGGCAAGAAGCACTGCTCTGTACTGGATAAAGCTGTGCCTCCCTGCAGATCTGGGCAATTCGAGGACCTAATCAAATCAGAAGGCGTTCCAGGCTGAGCGGCAGATGAGACTGCTTCCCTTTAACAAGCATATCCACCCCAGCTTCTGAGGTGTACAAATGTGAGATGATGAAGCTGGATTCCTACATGTGCCATAGGACATTTGGAATCAGCAAGGCTGGCGTGATACATCTGCTCCATATTTATAAACGATTACCAAGGGAGAAAAAACGATGTTACTGACTGGCATGGCCAGGCACAGGTCACCAGAACAGCAACTCTTCCCACTTAGAGGTCACTTTGTATTTAGGCAGAGAAGCTGAGCTCCAGGTGAGCATAGTTGTTTCACGTGGGCCTTAGACATCAGAAAAGAATTTGCATCTTAAGATACCAATAAAACTTTTCTCAATATGAATTCACAAATGAATGAGGAACCTAAGTCATTCGGAGAGATATTAAGCCTTTCTTTTGGGCTCATAGGACCTGCCAACACTTTCTGGAAGGGCTTCTGTCAACTAGAAGACTCTCTTAATGAGGATCTTTAGGAAAGGTCTGTCAAGCATGACCCTCTACCACTTGACAGAAAGAAGAAAACATCCTCATCTTCCATATTGTTGATACAAAGCAACAGATGTGGCCAATAGGAATGAAAAGTATGACTGTGCTATTTATTCCTTATAGGAAATGTAGGACATTCACCAGAGAAGACCGCTCACTCAGACATGGGTTTAAGCCAACAGAAATTCTTTATTTGCCAGCCTCTGCACTGGGTGTTTGGGATCCCGGCATAGCCCCAAGCCTTTCACAGGCTGAGATTTTAAGCACAAAGACAGTGTTCTGGGTTGACATACTTCAGTGAACAGTTAGCCAGAAGCAGAACTTCAGAAGCCAAAAAACAAGATTAGTACATTTAGAGACTTTCCCAGACCTGTGGACTTTGATGGATTAGGTCTTTCTTTTAGTTTTGGCAGGTGGTGCTGGCTACATGCTGAGTTTTACAACCTGAACGGTACTTTCACCATGGAGTCAGTTATGCTAAGGTCTGGTGTAAGGATTCTGTATATGTGCAGCTTGGGGGTCTTGTCTGGCGCCTTATTACATCATCAGCGGGCGACTGCGTCTCAGCCTAAAAGCCGGATGTGCACCCCAATGCTCTCTCTGTGTCTCTCTTGGCCTCTCTCTCTCTCTCTCTGGACCCCTCTATCTGTGCTTCCTATCCCTGGCTCTCTCTCTGTCTCTCTCTCTCTCTCTCTCTCTCTCTCTCTCTCTCTCTCTCTCTCTCTCTCTCTCTCTGTCTCCTTCTCCTAATAAAGCTCTAAAAGGTGGCACTGGGTTCTGTTGTGACTGTGACCTTTCCATGCGGCAAACAGTGCCAGCCACCAGCCCCGTACACCCTTTCACTGGGGATTTACTAAGATTTGGGCCTGTTACAGGAAGAACATGAAAAGTCCACTTTTTAAAATATGGTTTCTTACAGGAAGTACATTAAAAGTCAACCCTTTTGCAGAATTAGCATATTCTTGTTTGGTTTGTTCCTGGACATAGAGAAAAGTACTGCCTAATAGGAACCCTGAATATTATAATTTTAGCCTAGCATCTAAAAATATCCCAGAGAGAAAAATAAGTGGCATTCTTTTGTTTTCAGTTTTCTCTAATCTGAAAACTGCAGTTAGCTCGCACCTACTGTAGAAGATTCAGAAGCAAGTATACCAGCTTCATTCCTTGGGATAGTCAAAAACCCACAGAAAGTAAGCTGTTCACAAAGAATAAGGCTCCCTCTTCCACTTTTTGGCTTAAAGGAATACACAAGTACAGTGTAATTGGGTTTATAATGAAAGCATGTTCTTACATTTTTCTTACATTGTTTAGGTGCTAGAGTAAAATTCCCCACACTAAGTGCATAGCTGTTGTACAGGTTCTACGCAAATGCAATACTGGCCGTTACACAGTTCAAAGTTCTAAGTATAAGGAATTACTTCCTGCTCCCTGTTGTTTGCACGGGGTTAACTTTTTTCTTTTTTTTTTTTTTTCACAGTCCTTGGAAAGGAACCCAGCTCTGGGCTGGCTTTATCACTGAGCTGTGTATCCTCAGCCTCAAAGTCTCTGTAAGCTATGCAGGCTGGCCTTGAACTCACTCTACAGTTCAGGCAGGCCTTGAACACGTGATTCTCCCTCAGCAGCTGCCAGAGATTTTAACCCTGTTCCACTGGGCCCAGATGAGTTCTTTACAATTTTCACCGGACTTTTGCAGACAGATTTTAGTTCAATCACCATTGACTGTAGATGTGTCAGGTCAAAGCAACTCTGTACACATAAAGGTGTGTAGAACATCGATGCATCTTTTAGAGGAAGCTGCTGTCTGCAATGGCTAGAAAAGCAAGTTCACTGTATTTGGGATCTCAAAATGATCGTACGGGCCCTGAGTCCTTCTAACCCATTCTTTCCACTGCACTTCTAATGGGTATATTTTTACATCACATAGACTCTTAATTAGTCTGTCTCCTTTAGGCTTATATATAGTATTGTATCTGCCGCCAACTCGTGTGTGTGTGTGTGTGTGTGTGTGTGTGTGTGTGTGTGTGTAAGTAGAGGCCGAAGGTTGATGCCAGGTGTCTTTCTCAATCATTCACCATCTTTTTTTCTTTCTTTGTTTCTTTCTTTCCTTCCTTCCTTCCTTCCTTCCTTCCTTCCTTCCTTCCTTCCTTTCTTTCTTTTCTTTTTTTTTTTTTGGAAGAATCTCTCATTGAACCTTGCACTCACCAGTTTAGGTAACCTGGTGGTCAGCTCCAGGGATCTTCTAGTTTCTGTTTCCCAACACTGGTGTGACAGGTGTGTACCAACGTGTCTTTTTTTTTTTTTTTTAACTGAATACTAGGGACCTGTACTCAAGTCCTCACACTTTTGTGGCAAATGCTTCACCCACTGACCCATCCCCACAGGCCCACATCTGGGTGAAAAGCTCCATAACCCTACATCTCCTATATCCCGCATTACTATGAAAAAAGCACCTGTGGATGATACCAAGCCCTCGGGCCTGGTTTGTGCCATAGCTGCAGTGGCCTCTGATGCTCGGGCAGCTGACCTTGGGGAAACACTTCCCTGGGTGGACTTGTGAGAGCCACAGGGGCACTCTGACCTGCAAAAAGTCTCTCTAATTCCTGCAGTTTACCAAAGATACCTTCTTTACTGTGCAAATCCCTTGGCTTCCTTTTAATAGCACAAATCTCTCCAACAATAAAGTCCTCTGTGTCTGTTACTTTAAATGAGCCCCCTTTCTGGCCAAGTTACATATTTTTCACATATTCATGCTCCATGTTTTACTCCAAATTCTCACTGTAAACCACCTAAAGGCTGCCAACAATAACCATCATACAGCCTACACTTTGTTAGGCTATCTTGAAATTTTCTCTGCCAAATTAATTAATCCATTACTTTAAAATTCAGCTTCACTCAAGTCTTCAGGACCTTGGCAAAATGTAGACAAATTCTTTGGCCAGATGTTACCTGAGTGCGACTAGTCTAAATCCTAGTGCAGTCTTTGCCCCATTTGAAACCTCATGGTCACAGCTACATTGTCAACATCTCCATCACCACCCTGTTCTGAATTCCCACTGGACTCCTCCATTGAATTCTGGTCCCAGCATTCCAGGGCTTCTCTAGTCCATATTGCAGACTTTCCTGAAGTCTCTCTGCAAACCAGTTCCAAAAGGAGAACCACATGGCTGGTCACGTTGAGTCACAGCAACAATGCCACTTCTCTGATACCAATTTTCTGTATTGGTTATCTGTGCCAGTGTCATCAAAATTCATGAAAGAAATAAGGGAGGAACCATTTTTAGCCCATGATGCTTACTGAAAGGCAGGTTGGCAGAAACTGTTCATTTTGTCAGGTAGACTAGGTAGGTAAATCTGCCCCTAGGAACAGACTCGACTACCTGGCTTAGCAGAGCAATAGAAACAGAGGCCTCTTCCCTGGCTTCCAAATGGCATTTCTTCTCTAACTTGCTATTTAAATTTAAACTAACATGGATTTTTCAATCATTCAAGCTTTCACAGTTGAGAGCGTTATAAGAGAATTTTTAATAAGCACCTATTGTATTGGCCCTGGAACGGCAAACCATTTTCTGCTTGCTCAAAACTTCTCTTCAGAGGCAGAAAGTAGGGAACAGGAGGGAGTGGAATATGAAGTGGGCCAAGAATAAAACCTTCTGTGCTCATTCAATCTCCCTGCCTCACTTCTGTTTAGGGCTCTATAATTGGATTTCTATTAGTAACAGGAAATTATTATAGTCTATTCTATACCCACTTGGGAGAGACCAGGTCAGAGGATCCAAGTGCAGTCTTTGCCTAAGTCATTCTGGCCTTTTCCAGGTCCAGGGTCATCTTCCCTTTCTCCAGATTCAAAGCTGGCAGACTAAAGGGCAGTCAGCCACCCCTGTCCTGCCTGTCTACCTAAGACTTGGCCAGATTCCCTAAATCAGACTAACATGGCAGCTCTTCCACCCTCTGTGCCTCCTGGACAGACCTGGGCATGCTCCTGCTGGCCCGTGAGTCACAAGTGCACTTTCAGAGAGGCGCTGACTGCAGGTGGCACTCAGGCTTTCTTCCAGATTCCAGAGGTCAAGGGGTTGTAACATACGCAATGGCCACACTAAGAGGCAGAACCTTGGGCCAGAACCACTGTAGCATCTCTCAGGGCCTCCATTTCTTCAACTCTAAAGACTCCTCCTGGACTCTTATTAAAGCAGTTACCTTTAAGAATGGAGCAGATTAATAATCAGAAGGATGTGGCAAGAAAGTTCAGGGCCATTTCCAGAACCATCCCTACTTCTTAGGGGGTTCCACTTCCTTCTCCTGCTGCTCTGGTCTGTCACCTCCCTCCCTCAGCTTCCATCTTTTATGTAGCCCTGCATGTACATGGCCTCATCACATCACTCTTCTGTGAACCCCCCTAACAACTCAGTACCGCATATGCTTCTCATTTGAATTCCAAAGAGAAAAACAGTGTTGGGGGTTGAACCGTGTCCCTCAAAAACACATGTTCAATTTCTAACCCTTGGGGATAGTGAGCCAGACATATCTGGAACTGGGATCTTTGTAGATGTAATCATATTAAGATGAGGTCATACTACATTAGCATTGGATCCTAAATCTAATATGACCAGTGTCCTTAGAAGAAGAGATCACATTCTATCACAGGAAAAAAAAAAAAGACACACCAGGAGGATGTCATGTGACATGAGAGGCAGTGACTGATATGCGGCATCCACAAGCTCAAGGGCATAAGGGATTTGGGGCCACTGCCAGAGGCTAAAAGAAACAAGGATCATTCCTAGTGTCTTTGGAGGTATCAAGCCCTGCCAGCACCTTAATCTTGGATTTCAGAATAAATTCTGGTTGTTCTAAATCACTCACCTTATGATACTCTGCTACAACTGCCCTGGAAAATTAATCTATGCAGCTTATCTTATGATGCCAAGCCAGCCCATCTGGGAATGTAGGTATCTGGACTCACTACTCCCCCTCCCCCAAGTCAGACATGGCAGAGTCGGGGCAATGTGATCCAATTGCAGCCACTCAGGTAGTGAGGCTATATACAGAGCAATGTCCTTATAGGGAAGCAGGAGCTTGATGCTCTCATCACCAATGAAGTGGTTTTAAATCCGCTTCCTTTCTAAAGACACACACTGCCTAGGGGCCTCTACCAAATCTGGCCATATTCCACTCCAAGCAATATTTTTGTTATTGTTTCGCTTGCCAAAGTATTGTTTTTATTGTAAGTGATTTTCTCATCCACAGTTTCCTAGAGGCTGTTCATTAAACACAAAGTATCTTGGTTACTATGCAGACATGCCCTTGTTGGCAGACAGATGCAGCGACAGTGATGCTCCAGCTGAGCAGCCCTGTGAAGCAGAATGCATCTGGACTGACCTTGAAGGCACATTCACCTCACACAGTCAGAGGCAAAAGATCTTAAGGAGAACTAATGATCTCACACAGAAAGTTAAACAGAGCTAACATGCATGCCAAGTGAGGTAAAGAAAGATAGATGATGCATGGCCTGTGGCTCTGTAAACTGGATGGACACAGGTGGTAAAATAAGAAAGAACGTATGTAAAATCAAGACCATGAGTGATGAGTGAGCAAGAATCTCTCACTGTACCAATGGTGTGTGATTCCAGGTTGATGCAATTTTTTCAGCATGTGATAGACAGCTTGTGACTCTACCCCATAGGTGTGTGTGTGTGTGTGTGTGTGTGAATTAACTTCTTTCTTACAATTTTTTATTTATTTTATTTGTGACATGTTGAAGTCAGAGAACAATTGATTCCCTACTTCTTTCCACTATGTGGGTCTTGGGGACTGAATTTAGGTTGTCAGTCTTGGTGGTAAGTGCCTTAACTTCCTGAGCCACATTGCCAGTCCAAATTAGCTTTTCTTAAGGAGGAAAGCACTTCTTGATATGTTAGAATTCTACATTATGATAACAGCAATGAATATTCATCCAAAGCCCTAACTATTAAGACAGGAACCGACCCAGGCACTGGAAGTTATTGACAGGCTTGCTGGAGTGGAACCTGCCTCTTGTTGGGATGTAACCTCCCTTGTACCTCTTAAAGCACTTGTTTCCATCTGTGTGATAGGGCACCCTCTTACTGTAGCAAGATAGCGAGGACTCTTGGAAGTTCATTTAGGGTCTGATGCCAATAATGGCTGAGGACTGGCTCTTTCAGTCAGATCCCTTGTAAGGATCTTAGGACCTTTTATTCATGTCCACTCCCAGCTCTAACCCGCTGTGGACATCTTTGCAGAGGAGGGTTGCTTACCTTGGCTCTTCTGCTTACACAACATTTTAGAGGATGGCAAACAATGCCCATGCACAGACTGCTAGACTCCCTGGCACTAAAGGAAGGATAATTAGTGTACAGTCATCGTAGGAGGAAGGTGAGGGCAGGAAACATGAGTATCAATCAGGGAGTAACTGAGAAACTGAAGAGTGGACTAAGAGAATCCATTCCAAAAGCATTAGGCCTGACAGGGATGGGGGAGGGGTGCTGTCCTGGTGAGAGGGAGGACATGAGCAGAGGGAGGCATGAGGCAAAGAGAGGCACAGAAAACCTACAATGTGCTTCCAGTAACATTTAAAAGGAGAGAGAGCAAGGGTGGGAGAGAGAGAGAGAGGCAGACAGACAGTAGTATGCATGGGCAGGATGATGGATGATCCCATGTTATGAGTGATGACAAAACCAACCTTAGTTCAATAGTATCAGAAAACTATAGCAACAAAATATCTATAAACCTATATCTGCTTTAATTCCAACAGAATATGAAAAAACCACATTATTGTAAGAAATTAATCAAGAGTGGAACAGTTGACAGTAAAAAGCTCAAGGAACTGGGTGATGATACAAATTTTTTTTTCATGTGTACATATTAGATAATTAGCAACTACGATAATATATCTTCCTTACTTCCATTACTATAAATTTCTTTTGATAGAGAGATAGATGCTTATCTAACATGGGTCGACGAATTTGGCAACATCTTTTAAATTAAATTGTTCCAAGTACCTTGGAAAACACTAGTCTAAGGTGTGATAATCCTCTCTTCATCTACATTGGGAAGAGGTGAAACATGTACCTTTTCTGTAAAGATTACTTTTGTAATGTGTATGTGTGTATGCCCAAATCTATGTATGTGTATCATGTGCATACGGATGTCCACAGAGGTCATGAAAGGGCATCAGATCCTTAGGAACTGGAATTACAGTTGAAATTGCCATGGGAGTTCTGGGAACTGAACCTATGTTCTCTGTAAGAGCTACAAGTGAGCTTAATTGCTGAGCCATCTCGCCAAGCCTGTCAAACATCGACTTCCTCAGAATAATTCTTTGGTTCATGACCTTGCTCTCTCGCCATCCTTGTGGCCCTCCTTTTTTATATGTGCCATCTCAAGTCCTTGCTTTCCCTTCTGCTCCTTCTCTACACACTCAAGTTTTTCTTTTTCTGGACCCTACTGTCCTATGGACTCACTCCATGGCAATTCACATCCTCTTCCCATCACTTATTGAAAGAACACTTCCCAGTTTCTGCATCTGTCTGCACAAAGCTTTTGTAATTCTTCTATCCGTACCTGTTTTCTCCCTTTTGTCCTGTTCCTCCTTGGGTCCTGTCTGTGTGAGTTGTTTTATTTACTCTTAAGGCAGCCCCAACCTCTCTTGGGAACACATTCTGAACGTAAGCCTTTCCACACACCCACTGGACCTCTCTTCCTTCATGATCTCAAGTTACAAAACAAATCTACCAGTGTGCTCCACAGCTTATGATTCCTGTCCTCCACACTCACTAAACTATTGTCTTTGCTCTTCCAGGATGGTTGTGGATATTGTGAGAGAATAAGCTCTACCTCCTTCCTATTGAGATACCACAGATCCTGTCTCTAAAAGTCTGCAATGCCTGCTTTGATACTCCTGCCCTCAGGACTGTGAAACATGATCCTAATTAGTAGTAATCAATAAAAACCTGGAGTCAGATGTTGAGAGTGAAAGCTGAAAAATCGGAGAAGCAAAGCAGCAGCCACTAGAGAGTTCTTACCTCTACAAAATCTCAGATTGAATGGGAGCAAGATCCTGTCACTATGAATTTTCAGACTGAATGGGGAATGAGATCCTGTCTCTGTCCGATTTATACTCCTGTCTCCACCTCCCTACTGATGAGATTAAAGGTGTGAGCCTCCCATGTGTTGGGATCAAAGGCGTGAGCCACCACCAACTGGCTCTCTTTTTCTTTTAGACTGGTTCAGTCTTGTGTAACCCAGGGTGGCCTTGAACTCCTGGTCTTCCTGTTTCTTCCTCCCAAGTGCTAGAATCAAAGGTGTGTGCCGCCACTGCCTGGCCTCTATGGTTAACTAATGGCTAGCTTCACCCTCTGATGTCTAGGCAAGCTTTATTTGTCAGAACACAAACAAAATACCATAGAACAAGACTGAAAGGCTGTGGCTGATTTCTTTAAACCAGCAATCTTACCTCTAATGTTTTCTCCTCCTTCACTCAGTTCTTCATGAAGAGGGCTGGAGAATAACACTGACCACACATGGGTGATTGTTTCTTCTACTAGATCAAAGAAGACCATACAGAGTTCCCACAGAGCTACATCCCAAGGAAGAAACTTAAAAAAAAAAAAACCAAAAACCCAGCCCCCTAACCCTTTAATATTTAGTTCTCAGTGGTGTGAAATTAGCCAAAAGATTAGGATTTAAGGGAATCCACAGAAATAGGAGAAAAAGAAATGAAAATGAGAAGGGAAAATGGGGAAAGAGAGAAGCTAATCCAGCAGTCCAAGAGATCTCACAGGATGCAAACAGAACAGAGAAAGCAGGGGGAGGAATATTTAAATGAGGAGGTGGTAGTGGACCCCAGATCTGCCATAATGATGCAGGATGTGGAAATATTGCCAGCGGTAAGCTCAGAACAATGCTGGGCTTCATACACCGTCCATGTGGAATACACCTAGCCAATGGCTACTCCAGCAGATGTTAAGTGTATAGAATTAGCCCCATAATTCAGCCTCATTAAACCACCTATTCATCTACAAGCCTTGTTCTGCTCAGATTAGGACCCCCAAAGAGACCACCAGAGACTGAAGATGTCCAGAATGCAATAGCAAAGTTTAATTCAGCGCACGTTCGTAGTTCAAGCTAGCAGGGAACCCTCGTCCACCACACGGGATGCAGCGAGGCAGGGAAGAGAGTTCTTTCTTGGGGAAGTTAGTTTTTATAGGCAAAAACCACAAAATTCCTTAGAGGAGAGGGGGTTAGTACAGGTCCATCCCTGATTGGTCCAGTTTTTCCCAGGCCTGGACTTTGTCTTATTTGAGCTTATTTGTTTGCCCTGTCAGGAGTTTTACAACCCATCCTGGGGTCTGGTCATGTTATCTCCGGAGAGGGGCATCTCATGGTTAATTGGTCACCACCAGACATCCTGAGTTTGTTCTTTTGAAAACACCTGACTTCACCCTCTCCAGGAAGGGGGAACTGACTCAGTTCTGTTTATTTTTAAGATATCTCTTCCCTCAGCTCTTTTGGGTTTCTGGGGGAACTGTGTCTGGGCTTTTGGTGGGGATCTTTCAGCCTCACTGTCTGAAATGAAGACAAAGTTCTGATCAAGCTTACGTAGACATGCCCAAGCAAGCCCTGACGATGTGCAGCTGCCTGCTGGGATCTGAGAGCAGCTGATTCCTACACCCTTGGAAAGACCTTCATTAGGAAATGAGCTCCGAGCCAATGCAGCCTTGCTGGATAAGACCTTGCCGGTGACTCAGATGTATCAATGTGATGACATAGTTTAGAATGTGACAATAGCCTGGCACACAGATTTAGGTTATACCAAACTCCACGTTCCAATGTGGTGATAGTTTCATAAAGTTTTTATAGTAGCAGAACAAAAAAATAAATAACAAATCAAAACACGTTTTCCAAATATGTTGGTGTGTACACGGGGAGGGCAAGAATGCTATCTGGCTGTGTTCTTAACTTGTTGGAGCATAGCCGAATTTCTAACCGGTCTTATTAAATAAAAACATGGAGTGAAATATAGGGGTGAAAGCCTTAGAGATCAGGGAAATGGTGAGAGCCACCAACCAACCTTACCCGACCAGCTCTGCAGCTTCCCAATGCCACGACTTCCTGTCTACTCAGGCTTTTATTGCCTTGCTGTTCTGCCCTCTCATTGGCTCTTAGCCCAGCTACCTGACTTCCTTGTTACTGTCTGTATATACCGACCTCCAGGTCTCTATGGTTGGTACTGGGATTAAAGACATGTGTCACCACGCTTGGCTCTGTTCCCTAGTTATGGCTTTTAACACAGAGCCCCTGCCTGCCAAGTGACTGGATTACGGCGTGTGCTGCCTGACTTTTGTGTTAACTTAAAATGGCTTGCTATTTCCTCTGATCTCCAGGCAAACTTTACTTATTAACATACAAATAAAATATCACCACATTTCAGCACAAATGAAATATCACCACACTGGAGGAAGCTTCCAACAAGATTTACCTAACAGTCACAGGTTGTTAGGTCACACACAGAGGTATGGACTAAGTGACTAATTAAGGGGCTAAGATAGGCCGAGACACATGGCTCTGCATCTGCAACATTCCAACCTCTCCACAGTGGCAGGGGTTATAATCAGTTAATGGGCCTTGCTCCTGAAAGTGTAACTTTTGCGCAGGAGGTTTAGTGTGCAGCAGATGAGTTGAGGGGAGCCTCCTGTCTGTAGTAGTGAACTCAATCTGGCCAGTCATGCCACAGCAGCACACACACAGTACAGAAAGTCAATGCATTTCTTCAGTTGTGCTGCCATTACAGTTGAGGTTTTCCATGTTTCCATCATCTAGAGAGTTTTCTCCTGCTCATTTGCAGCCAATCCACAGTCCCATCTGTTCTCTCTCTCCATCATCTTCCCTTTTCTAGAAAGTTTAGGCAAACAGGACCACTCACAATATGTAGTTGAAAAGTCTAGTGTCTTTTACTTAGCATATTGTTTTGGGATTGATCCATGTTATGGCAAGTATTAGTATTTTGTTCATTTTATTGTAGTTTGTTTCTCCATTTGCCTAATGCTGGGACGTTTGATTACCTCCAGTTCAGGGCTACTGTGAATGATGTCATGAACTTAGCTGTACATATCTAGTGAAGACATAGTTTAACTTCCCGTGGCCCATTACCTAGGAGTGAATTGCAGATTCTATGCTAAATCTATGCTTCACTGTAAAGAAATTATTAGTGTGTTTTTCTGAAGTGGCTATAACACTTTATATTCTAAAATTTGTTCCAATTCAGTCACATTCAGATCCAGTTTCTCCATATCCTCGCCAACAGCTGGTGTTGAAAGACATTTTCACTACAGCAAATCCCATGAATATGAAGTCATTCCTTGGGATTCTGAATTGCACCTTCTGTTGGATAATGATATCAAGTATATTTTTATGTGATTATTACACAAGTAGATACTTTCTTTGATGAAATATATTTTTTCTCACTTTTAAAACTATATTTTCTGCTGGTCTACATAAACACACCCAATTTTTATAAACTGACCTGGTATTCTACAATAATGATAAACTTCATAGTAATAGATTTTCTAAATTCCTTAGGCTGTTCTATCCCAACAATCATGACAATCTTCCTAGTTCATTTCCCACCTCAGTCTTTACATTGCTTTTCTTCTTGTTTTGTGCCAGCTGATAGCTCCAGGACAGCTTTTTAGTAAAGGCAGCTGCAGCCTTCTTCCCGCCCTCACACAGGAAACTCATCCAGGCTTTCACAGTCACTGAGCTATTACCCATAGCTTTTCAGTCAGTACTCTCTCTTAGAGTAAGGAGTCGCCTTCCATTCTTAGTGTGTTCACATTTAATCAAGAACAGAGTTCCAGTTTCATTCTGTGGCTATGAAGAAACACTTTGACCAAAAGTAACTTGGGGAGGAAGGGCTTTATTTTGCTTACACCTCAAGGTCACAGTTCTTCACTGAGGGAAGTCAGAGCAGGCAGCCAAGACGGGAATGAGGCTGGAGACAAGAACCTTGGAGGAACACTCCTTGCCCTCTGGATTGCTTGGTGGCTCATGCTTAGCCAGCTGCTTACCCAGCCCAGGACCACCTGCCCAAAGGATAGCGCCACTTGCAGTGGGCTGGGCCTTCCTGCACCGACTAACAATGAAGATAACCCCCCATATGCACCATCACAGGCCCATCTGATGTAGGCAATTTCCCAGTGGAAGCTTTTCTCTCAGGTAACTCTGGGCTTTCTCAAGTTGACCAGTTAAAGAAAACTGGGACAAATGGTCCTTAGAATTTTCCAGATGTTTTTCCTGCTTCTACTGGGATGGTAATTTTTTAATCTCCTTTACCCTTTTAATATAATGTATCCTGTTCATTGCCATGGTCTACCCTGCATTCTTGAATATGTTGTAATTGTTTAAGATGTATAATTGCTACTTTTTTCTATTTGTTTTTATGACATTTTATTAAAGATCTTTGTACCTATGTTTATGAACCTAGCTTTATATTCTTACAATGCTTGATCTGGTTAGGGGTCAGTATGATGCTGACCTCTTGAAAGGAATTGGGAAGGATTAGCCCCTTCTGTTTCTTCAAAGAGCTTTTTTTCTTAAAACTTGGCGAAGTTCACAAATACAGCCATTGGGGTCTAGTTTAACTACAAATTAAAATGTTTCTTGTTATGGGTCTACACTCATCTCTGTAGATGTAACCAACCATCTTATTAAATAAGAAACACAGAAACAATGTAAAAGAGAAAGCCGAGAGGTCAGAGCTCAGAGCTAAAATCTCACCCTTCCTCCTGCTGTCCCAGCTTCCCGAAAGAGAGCTATTTCCTGTGTGTAAGTTGATTTTCCAGTCATTCTGCCTTCTCATTGGTTGTAAACCCAAACACGTGACTGCCTCGTCACTGTCTGAATGTACAGCCCCCTAGGTCTTAAAGGCATATGTCTCCAATGCTGGCTGTATCCCTGAACACACAGAGATCTATGGGATTAAAGGCGTGTGCTACCACCGCCACATTCTGTCTATGGCTCTAATAGCTCTGACCCCTGGGCAACTTTATTTATTAACATACAATCAAAATCACATTTCAGTACAATTAGATTACCACCACACATCTCTTCTTCATCTTCACCCCTTTTCTCTTCCTTCTTTTTCCTTGAGGCTCAGTTTCTCCATGTAAACTAAATTGACTGTAAACTCACAATCTCCCTGCTTCAGTTTCCCGGGTGCTCACCACCATGTCCGGCTTAGGTTCCTGGGTGTGCACAAGACCATGTCCAGCCTAGGTTCCCAGGTGCACACCACCATGTCCAGCTAAGGTTCCCGGGTGCACAACACCATGTCCAGTTTAGGTTTCTGGGTGCACACCACCATGTCCAGCCTGGGTTCCCGGGTATGCTCCACCATGTCCATCCTAGGTTTCCGGGTGCACACCACCATGTCCAGCCTGGGTTCCCGGGTGCACTACCATGTCCAGCTTAGGTTTCCAGGTATACACCACCATGTCCAGCTTATCTCTTTGTGAGTCAGGCTGGGTAATTTATATCTTTCTGTGGGTTTGTGCATTCCACTGTAGAGAAGAGCTACTGGGCTGCTATGCACAGTAATTTGGGAGAACCTCTTGAAAATGGCAGAGCTGAGTTGATGATTTTGTGTTGATGGCTTTGGCAACAGGAGAACACAGGGAATGGCCCTCTAGAAGAGGCTGCTGCTTTAACCCTGGGAAAGGCCGAGGAGAGAGATAGTCAATAGCAACCTGCCTTCCACAGGTAGGGGCGGCTGCAGGGCAGGCCCAGCCTGGAGTTTCTGTTTGATTCCTTACCATTGTCCTCAAGCCTTCAGCCAACCTTTGCAACCACTCTGCCCATACCCTCCGGAGCGTGGGGAAAGGGCTCATGTGTGGAACAAAGTAGGATTGTCTGTTGTTTTGCTTGTTTAAGGCAACAACCTAGGGAAGCCAACAACTAGATGTCAAGAGTTGACGTCTGGAACAGAGATTGTGAGATGCTGAATTAGGAAAACAGACAAAAATGCAAAAGTAGCTTTACTTGACAGGCATTGGAACAACAGAACCAGGGGTCTTCTAGTCACATACTGTATGTCCAACAATCACTCTCCACGTTCCATCGGCGGCAGTGGTGCGGAGTAATAGCTGCTTCTTCCAAACTGAAACCATTCAGATCAAGTCGCGCGCGCACACACACACACACACACACACACACACACACACACACAGAAAGAGAGAGAGAGAGAGACATAAAGAGACAGAGAGAGACAGAGGAGAGAGAGATATTCCTCTTCCCAAGGACGATTCTTGCGTGTTAGGTGGATGTATCAGCTATACCAGAGATGCCACTGGCTATAAAGGAATAGCTGTCAACTCTAGAATCCCTGATCACAAGGACAAACAAGTAGACAGAGATTGGGGGTTATTTGGTATAAAACCTTTGGACCACTTAGATCACACATACAGATTACACTGCAATGTGCTTGTCATACACAAAGTTTCATATGTAAACTTCATTGTTTTTTGTTTGTTTGTTGTTTGTCTGTTTGTTTGAGTCAGGGTCTCTCTATGGAACCCTGGCTGCCCTGGAACTCTGTGTAGACCAGGCTGGCCTCAAACTTACAGAGATCTACCTGCCTCTGCCTCCTGAGTGCTGGGATTAAAGACTTCCTCCACCACACTGGGCCATAAATCTCATTCTGAATCAAGTGGAGCAGCCATCCAGGCGAGCTAAGAGGAGTCTGTGAGAAGATCATTTAAACCTCATTAGCAGCCGCACTTAGGCAATCTCCGCATGTCCAATTACTTCCTATTAATGCCTGTGCATCCATCCAGAAAAGACAGTTTTACTTACTGACCACAGAGAGTATTTGAAATAAGGATTTCTTATTTTTCACCATCCTGTATGGAGCCTTATTCATATGAACCAGACATAGAAGGTAACTGAAGGGAGCCAGTGACTTCCTAGGGAGTCTACACTGCTGCCCCGTTAGGAGGGGACTCCCTCCACATCAGGTGTTCTTAAGACAAGAGCCACCAGAAGGAAACATAGCTGGAAAAGTTTTTGGTATGCTAATTTTGCAATTCCTATTCTCTCCAGGTTTTCATTTGCCTCAGCTCTCCCAGCCCTGTCCTATCCCTACTCATGACGTGCTCTGTGCTCAATTGTGGGGGTGTGGATGGATGGAAGACAGAGGAGTGTAGAAGCTCAGGGACTTGTGGATCTGAACATGCCAACTGGGAAGATTAGGGCTGAAGGGGGAAAGGCAGGGCCATTGTATGTGAGCAGGGGAGGGTGCTGGTGTGCTCACTCTTAGAGAGACTGAAAGGACTGAGATTAGAGAAAGCTCATGGCTTGAGGGTGAGAGACACAGATGGCCCAGGAGGAGCAAGACCATGGTTCTGCTTCAGGATAGAGGTCTACCAAAGTAAAGAGGCCTCAGAGACTAGCTCAGAGATTAGCTCAGGGCTAAATCTAGATGGTAGACATTGTAGTCCCTGGGATTCCAAGCCACTGCATCAAAAAGACGAATGTGGGTCTGGGGAGATGGTTCAGCCAGTGAAGGTGCTTGCCAGGCAGGTATGAGGACTTGGGTTGTATATAGAGGTGGAGACAGGAGGAACCCCTCAGCCCCCGCGTTTGCTGGCCCCCACGTTCCCAGGGAAAAGCGCCTTTTTAAAACATAAAACTGATGAACCAAAGTTTGAACAGCCTCCTTCACACTAAGAAGTCAGCACTAGAAACTTGAGATCATCTGGGCCAGAGAACCCAGTGGTTCTCCAAAGGAGATGAGGCAGAATTTTCTGCCATATTAGCTTCAGGAGATCTCAGAACATAAATTAATACATTCGCGGCTAATAGGGATGAGAATTCTCAGTTGCGTGAGCTCAAGTCTGTGTTAATGTGCACATGTATGGGTCCCTAAACACACATAGAAAGCCTGAGAAAGCTTAGCTTCCCTGGAGAGACTTTGGACAGGGCCAAGGAAGGGAAACAAGTTACAAGCAGTGGACAGCCCTTACAACCTGCAGGTTTTCCTTGGAGTAGGTAGTGGTCCTGCTGCTGTCTGGAAGGGTGCATGGGACAGGGTTGTCCCCCTTTACATGCCTCCACCACCTCCTATCCTAAACCCTCAAGCTGCTGATATACGTTTGTTCTTGCTTTTAAGCAAGATGTAAGCTTCAAGTGGAAATCATTAAAAAGGTCTTAATCCCAGTAAATAGATTTTTAAACTTACTGAGAAAAGTTCCCCTGAAATATGAAAAGGAGGATGCACAAGTAAGTTGTTCATTAGGAAGGCCAGGGGAGGCTGAACTGAGGTGTAGGGAGTAGAGAGAAGGTAGCAGCTTGGTACGGATTCCCCAACAGGAGCTTCAGGCAAAAACAACCAGCACTGAGGCATGGCTTCGCCTACCTCGCCTATCTGTGGAAACCAAGGCCCAGCAGGGAGAAGGTGAGAGAGGGACAGATGGAGGGAGAGAGGGAAGGGGAGGGAGGGAGAGGGAGAGAGGACAGAGAGGAGGGGAGAGGGAGGGAGAGGCAGAGAAAGGGAAAAGGGATAGTCTGGAGGCTACCAAAGTTGTATGGGTGCTGGAAGTGGAGTGAGATTGTTTCAACAACTGAAAACTTGCGGAGATGGATCAGGAATGAGGGAGAGGCTGTTGCTTAGGACAGCAGAGTTTGCAGAGGCTTCGGGAAATAAAAATTATGTTTTAATTATGTGCCAAGGAATGAGCTTGTTTCCTCACAAAGATTATGTTGATGAGGAATTTCATCTTTGAAATTTCTTCTTTGCCCTTGATCCATTTTCTCCTGCCTTGTTATCCGTATCCACCAGTTAATTAAGAGTTTATATGCTAAACAAATACTCTCTCAGCTTGTCATTTGTGTGCCAGCCATTTGTCATTCATTTTTTTTGGAGGGGGTGTTGTTCTTTTTGAACTGCAACATGTAATTTTATATAAATTAATTTATTATTTTCTCTGTAGACTCTAGTGTTTATAATCTTGCTAAGAATGTTTCTTACCCTGAAACAAAATGAAAATATTTTATTCCATTGACTTCTATACTTTCTTCCTACGTCTGAGAATCTGAGGAAAGCTTTAGAAACATGTCATGTTCTGTGGCTCTTGGGACCCCTTTCCATTTATCCTTGTCATCAATATCCAAAGCTGCCACAGATCACAGGCCTTCCAAAGTTTCCTTGTACCACTGCTACCAGGATAATTGCTCTTCTGTCTTTCTTTGTACCCTGGCATACTGATTCTTGATCTATGTATGTACCCTTTCCCCCATCGTTCTTTAAATTACTCAAGAGATGGGTTGAACAGGATGTGGACCTTCCTTATCCCATTTGCCAGGGTCAGGATGATGCTACTGGTCCTGTTGGTTCCTAAAGTTCAACTTCAGCAGGTGCCCCAGAACACCATAATGCAGTCTTGATATTTCTTTGGTTTAAACATGGATTATGTTTTCAATTTCATTTTGAAGACAAAGTAATGACTTTATATTCCATTCTTCAAAATTACCATCATCTTCTAAATGAGATGACATTGTTTCAAGTCGGCAGTGCCTCTCAAGGTAGAAGGAATTACTACTCACACGAATAGGCATGGTGTATGTTTCCTCAAATGATTTCTCTAAGGGTACTGCCAACTTGATCTGCCTATATCTTGGAAAAATACAAGATTTAGAAGTAAACTCCCATTTAAAAAATCTCAAAAGCCTTTGTATGACTAATCTCTTAAAATGTTTTTTTTCTCCTTCCATTATGATTTCACCGGTTCATCCAAAAATTTCTGTTTGCAAATCTGCTCTGCAACACACACTGACCAGGTTACTTTTGTGGCTCTGACAAAGTATCTGATGAAAGAAGGAAGATACAGTTTATTCTGGCTCCTAGTTTGAGGATACAGTCCTTCATCATGGGAAGGCATGGTGGCAGGGGTGTGTGGTGGCTGGTCACATTGTACCCACAGTGGCAGGGAGAAATGAATGCTAGCCCCTCCCTGCTTGCTCACTTTGAAATGTTTTTCAGACTCCAACCCATTGGATGGTGTCACCCACATAGAGGGGCATCTTTCTCTTCAGCTAATCCTTCCTAGGAGCACCCTTCTAGATCCAATCAGAGGCTGGATTCCATGGTGATTCTAAATCTTGTCAAATTAGTAAAGAAGATTAACCAACAGAAGTGCTAAGATTAAACTATTGGAAAATGCCCCAATTCTTGCTTTTATGGAGCAGACAAGCTCATGGAGACAAACTGATAGACAAAAACCAAATTCGTCAATGTATACCACGATGGCAGATATCATTACTATGAAAATAAGACAATGCAGACTAAGGGTGTGAGGAAAATAGGGATCACATTAGCAGGGAAGAGTTCTCCAAAGAGAGAACGTGGTTAGAACAGAGACCAGAACCAAGGCAGGTAATGAATGAAGCACTCCAGGAATGGGGAACCTCGGGCCCCCCGCTTTGGAGGAGACTCTGGTTGGTGTGTTTAGGATGCGCAAACAGCTGTGTGTGGCTGCAAGAGTACACACAAGGGAAAGAGGAGAGACACAATTACAGAGGTAGCAGAGCTCTTACCAGTCATCAGCCGCATTCAAATGGTCTACTTTACATCAATGAGAGCAAAGGATGAATCCACGAAGCACACTCTCCCTTTCTCTTCCATGCTTAAAGAGTAGAAGAAGAAGAATACATTTCATAGGGAATGAGCACAATGAATACGGAGAGACTGATTTTCAGTTTCCTTTTAGTCTAGCCACAAGCTGGCCTCTGTAGGTGCAAAGTCAGCTCTTTGAGGTACCTTTTTCTAGGAGACAGACTTGAGTGAGAAGGCTTGATCTATACAGGGGAGATCACAACAGCAAGCATGCCCCCGACATGAGGGAGTACCACAGCTGTCCATTGTTGCAAGAGAGGCTGTGAAGAGTAGCAGATGTCACCAGAGAGGAGCCTTGCCACAGCCCAGGTTATCCAAGGGTCTGTCCAAATCTTAGGTCTAGATGTAACATGTAGTCACAGTAACTGAGACCAGTAACTCATGAATGCAGTCTGAGAAGGCAGATGAGCCTAGCACTCTCCTGGGAGGGGCATTACACTCCATGTTCTTATTGTGAAGCATTCTCATCAACAAATTATGAAAGCTACACACAAAGAATACCTGATTTCTACTTTAAAAGGCTCGCTCTAGCTCCAACATGAAGAGTTGACGATAAGAAGAATATTCCATAGAAGACTTCAGAACTGAATTAAAGGCTGCATTGGTAGTATATACTCAGGAAACTGAGGCAGGAGAATCCTGAGTTCAAAGCCAGCTTGAGCTACACAGCAAGACCCCATCTCACAAAACATAAACCAAACGGAGAGCAAGAACTGGATGCAGAGAGACTATCTGTGAGTTATGTCTACAGAAAGTGCTAGTGACTGACCAAGGACATAGTTCTGGACTTGGTAAAAGGTGGTAAGATTCGCCAAGAAGGTCTCAGAAGCATTTGGTGTGAACCTGGGCTTTGGGCAGAAGCATGAATAGCAGCATTATCATGGAGACACTGAACTGGGAGGTAGGTATCAATTTTGAGGGTTGTTTTGATTTGATTATGTCCCTCTAAATTTAAGTATAGATGTAATTCTGAATGTTTTTTTTAAATAAGAAACACAGAGCCAAATGCAGAGTTAAAAGCCCCAGAGGTCAGAGAGCAGTAGCTAGGAGCTGAGACCAAGACCACCTTCTTACCTCTCGCTGCCACTGCCTTCCTTCCCCTGAGAAAGAGAGCTACTTCCTGTGTGTCTGTGTTTTTATTGACTTTCTGTTCTGCCTTCTCTTTGGTTGTAAACCCAACCACATGACCTCCTCGTCACTGCCTGTCTGTATAGACCTCCAGGTTTCTATGGTTGGTATTGAGTTTAAAGGCCTGTGTCTCCATGCTGGCTGTTTGAACACACAGAGATCTGTCATGTGATCGGGATTAAGGGCGTGTGCTACCACTGCCAGACTTCTGCTATGGCTTGCTATTAGCTCTGACCCCCCAGGCAACTTTATTTATTAATATATGAATAAAATCACATTTCAGCACAAATAAAATATTATCATATTTATGTGTTAGAAATGGGGTTCTTCAGTGGCAATTAATGCATTAGGAATTGATTAATGTTTTTGTAATGGAAGTGGGTTCATTTAACTTGAACTATTTTGATATAAAAGGAAGTTTTATACTCTCTCTCTCAGACACACACACACACACACACACACAAGTGTAATGTTTGTTTCTATGTTATAATTCATCAAGAAACTCCTCATTAGACTCAAGCCCTTGATATAAGATGTCCCAGGATCCAAAATAGTGGGAAATAAAAATTTTCTCTTTGCAAATTACCCATATGTGTTATTCTATTATAGACACATGAAGGGGACAGAAAGAGGGGATAAACGATAAAGTCTGATTTTAAACACATTGTATTGAGGAGCCTTTTAAACATGGGTATGTTTTGGAGCAGACAGATACCTAAGACTAGAGGGCAGAGAAAAGGTGAGTGATAAAAACTGATAAAAATCACATAAACAAATAAATCAATGAGACATGTGGAGAGGAAGAGAAGAGAGAAGCTCTCTGGTGCCAGAGGTCAGGAGAGGAAGAGGATGCTGAAAGAAATGGTGAGTCCCAAAGGAGGAAGCCAGGAGATGATTTCCTCAAAATTGGTGGGAAAATAAATACATACGAAAGTGGAGTTATCTGCTCACTAGGGACAGTGAAGCTGAGTCTCTGCATTACCTTAGGCTGCTCCCACATTTCTCCCCAGTTGATGGAACAGATGTATCCTCATGATCCTAGAGCCAGTGTTCCACAGTTTATTCTCTACACGTTGCCGACTGAATACTGCTGCTTTCTTAAAGAACCCCATTTCATCCAGGATGACATGACTCTACCACCCATGAACTAGAATTGATCTTGTGACACAGATCCAGCCAGGAGCTTGAAAACAAAAGCCACATAATGCAGAATTCTGGAAAATTCTTTAAGAGACAAATTCAGCTGGCCTAAGTGCCCATTTCCCTCAGGCCCTCTCTTTCTTCCTGCCCCAAACATGTATGATCTGGTTAAAAATCCATCGGGACACCAGTCAGACTACAGACACTCCTTGAAGAAAGTGTGTTGGGATGCTGGAAGGAGCCTAGACTGTCCAGTAACACTACTAATTTGCTCAAAGCACTGTGGTACATTGGCTTTTTGGTGCTCAGTAGCTGTGCCTAATCCCGGATGACATACTAGCTGTACATTCCTTGTCCACAGTTCTTCCTGTGAAAGCAGCCCCTGTCATCCCACACGATGGGAACAGGACGAGACAAACTGGCAGGCCCTGGTCCCAGAGCCATCTTAGCCTGCTCTCTATACTAACGTGCCTTTGATCAAGTTGCGTGAGTTCTTTGATGTTTACTTTGTCTATAAAATCTGTGTCAGAAGATACAGCCTCTATCCTTCCTTTATCACTACATATTATTTTTCTTCACAGTTGTCATTTTTCTTGGTTATCAGCAGACTCCAACTTCTCTGCCCATGCTGCTTGAAGTAAATGTGAATGGAATGCCTCCCCAGGTCCAGATTAGATCAAGGATGTGAAGAAAAAAGTCCACAAGCTACAATAAAAATACGCTTTAAAAACTTGATATACTAAAATAGAAAATGTTGTACCTTTTTAATGACCGCTCGGTAAAAGAAGAAAATACAAAAACAAAAGTTTCAGTTGTGAACGGAGGCTCTACACATTTAAAGGCCTAGAAAAATAGGTCAAATGTCTGGGAGCTTTGTCTAAGTGCAGTTTGAAGAAAACTTTATTAATAACTGCTAGAGACGCTGGGACCCCACCAGTTCCAGAGAGTAGAGGGGATTATGTAGGTCAACTTTGCTGGGTGGAAACTGGCCTGGAGCCTGTTTCAGAACAATAGGGTTAACCATGGAGAGGGATGTGTGTATTAGAGAGCTCCAGAGTGAATATGCAGGGCTGGAAGAAGGAAAGTAGAAATGAAAAGTCTAAGATTAAGGGAAGAAAAGATGTTAATCTCTCAAGTATAAAGACACTCAAGAGTCGTCTACACTAAAAGTCATATCTAAAACTGATTTCAGTGGCTGAGTCCATCCAGGATCATGTGACTGTCTTGTTGGAGGTCTTCCAAAGTAACCTGAGAGGCAGAAGAAGAGCCTCAGCCCAGGAAAGAACCGCCTAAGTCAACATCAATGCTTGTTTTTGCCTAACCCGAGACAAGGATTGACCTTTATCTCAGCCCATCCTCATTAAGTACCTTGAGAGGCAGGTTAAACAGGTCCAGGGCTGCTATCTGAGGTGTAGCTAAGCACTCTTATATTTGAGGAGGAGCAGGCCTTTAAGAGAGGGGAGATGGGGCTGCACTCCTGCAGCTGGGCAGCAGCCCCGGTGTTGACCCCCTGCTCATTGTCAAGGCCCCTCTGATCTATAGGTGAGCTGCCTTCAGCTTTGCTACAGCCTGGGGTAGACCCTATTCTCTACTTGCTTCTGTGGGAAATCAGAATGTGCCTCCCCCAAATATGAAGGAATATTGAGCTGCAGGTAATTTGGAAGAAATGGATATAGGAGAGTGCTCTGTCTTCTCTGTATTTGTCTAACAGTAGGACTAACATTTATAAAGACGGACTTGGACCTTCCTTGGCCCCATCTCTAGCCAAAGAAACAAAGGTTAACCCTGGAGACAGCTTTGGACCTTCTGGGTCTGGCAGTGGTATCGGGGGAATTTACATCACCAGGTACTCACCAGCTCTTATCTTCTTTTACTTGCCTCGCTCCAAGCTGCCGCCATGACCTCATAACCTTTATCTTACTTCCTTATAAATGCCCTGTTCTTTTCTGAGGATAGAATTCAGAGCCATCATCTTAAGGATTGCTCATTTCTGACTCAGAGTTATATGAAACACATGACATAATGTATTAATGAAGTTCTGTGGGGGGCCTGCCCCCACATTTTCCCTCAGAGTACTCTTGAGCAGGGAGAAGTGAGAAATATTTAGATAGAAACATAGAGGAGAGAGATAGAAACACAGGACAGCCTTGGGAGGGCCTGGGTCAAATTCCACCAGCCCCTTCTGTCTCTGCTAAAGGGCTTTTATAGAAATGCCAAGGGGTGGAGCAAAAGACCTCCCCCTAGCACAGGCAAGTGCAGATCATCTCAGGCACCTGGTGACCTGGTCAAGCCATCCCCTAATGCAACCCTGCTGTGTAAAGCAAGCTCAGATCTCACTAGGAAACCTCTGTGCGCCTCCACAAAGTCCTCTGATTCTTCCTGTTGAACTGTCTGTTGTAATTAGTTCTATTCCAACTTAGTGGAGTTTTGTTATTGTTTTATTTTGTTTGTTCCCTGATGCTCCAACATTTTGCTTTCTTTAAATGGTGTGTGTGTGTGTGTGTGTGTGTGTGTGTGTGTGTGTGTGTGTGTGTTCTTATGTGTGAGCACAGACCCACAATGCCATGACACTCAGATTAGGGACAACTTCTGATGTCAGTCCTTGCCGTCCTTCTTACTTGAGACACAGTCTCCTTTTTTCTGTTCAGTGCTGTGTACTTCCAGCTAGCTGGCCCACACGCTTCCAGGGATTCTCCTGTCTCCCTCTCCAGTCTCCCTGTAAGAGCGCTGGAATTAGTTACAGATGCTTGTTACTGAGTTCTGAGGCTTCAAACTCAGCTCCTCAGTCTTGGTCATGAGCATTTTATCCACTGGGCTCTTTCCCAGCCTCCTCTTGGGACTTCCTGTGTCTGTAAATGACAACTGCCTGGTTAGATTTCAGTCCTAAGCAGGATTATGGGGACTCTGGAACTGGGAAGCTCAAAGACCTAGATTGTGCAGTTGATGGAATCTCGTGGCAACTTTTTGTAGCTCTTCATCCACAGCTGCTTACATTTGGAAAAAGAGATCCCAGGAGGCAATGTCTTAACTCAAAAGAATGATTGCACAGTGCCTTTAGATAAAGCAGTACACAGATATGATGGATGTTTTGAAGCCATAGAAGACTTCCCAAGCCTTTCACATTAAAGAACTCACAGAGTTCGGGACACAATACCTCAATACCTTATCTCAGCATTAAGAAAAGAGCAGAAGCAAGAAGGTCATTCCCTCATGCTTGTCAGGTCCAAAGGGCAGCACATTCTCCCCCCAAAGGGAAGACCCGCTGACCCAGCCCCAAATTGAGTCTAAGTCCAGCTCAACCTGAGCTATAGGAGGTGGTTAGATAAAAACTAACATTCCCCAGGAACTTGTGAAACTGGTTCTCATCTGCCAAAAGGAGACAGAAGGAACATAGAGTTCCATCGGCATCTACCTGTGGCCGCATATCAAAGCCCATGTCTCCTCCAGGCTCCCTCAATCCCTGCTCACAAGCACTGTTATACAGTTCAACCCACCCGCAAGTCTCCTGGCTCTTCTCTCCCCCAGCTACTCACGCTCCTTATAACTGAACATTCCACCATCCTGACACTTACTCTCTCTTATTCTCACTCTCTCTCACTTCTCTTACTATGCTAGCTCCTCTATTCTCTCCCACTGTCCGGCTTCCCTAGGCCAGCCATATCCAGTCTGTGTTAATTTCTCTCTGCTCTGGACTCCTCCAGATGCCTCTGGATGGTCTCTCTCCTACGCACAACAGAACCTTTCTCTAACGCTAGAGTGGTCACATCAGCAGTTTCTTTACTGCGGCTCCTCACAGGCACTGTTCTTCTACCCCCTTCAGAAACCATAGGGTGGACTCATGACTAGTTCCTAAGAACATGATATGAGGCCAAAGTGGGTGGGGAAAGCCTGCAAAACCTCAACCATATACAGGGAAATACAGGCAACTGAGGAGAGCTGGGAGCAGGTCAGGTGGTCTTCCAAAGGGAAGAGCACATGGATTAGTTGTTCAGTGCCATGTGGTTGGGCCTGAAAACATAGATACAAGTAACATTATATGGACTGAGCAGATATATTTATAAATATATGTGTGTATACATATACATGTATGTATGTAATAACAATTAGTAAAAAAGAGGCCATGAATTTGAAGGGGAGTGTGTAAGAGTACACAAGACAGTTTGGAGGGAGGAAAGAGAGGGGAGAAGTGAGATTATACTATAATCTCAACAATTAAAAAAAGAAGACTCTCATGTAAGGTGTTTCCAGGAGGAAAGGAATGAGGAGACTAAGCATTTCTGTTTATCAGCCAAAGCCTCCCAGTTCATTCTTCACCAAAGTCACTACAGGCTGAGCAGGCCTAAGCCAAAACTCCAACATCTGAATGCACCTAAATCTGAAACATTTTTAACACTAACTTGCTATTACGGTGAAAAACCCCACACCTCAAAACCTTGTTACTTTCCAACTGTGTGTATAAGGTCTATACTAAATATAAATTAATGTCCTCTTTAGATTTATCTCCAAGGTATTTTACTATTTTACATTCATATACTCTACAACCAAAAAATAATCTAAACTCCAAAACACTTCTGATCCCAACCATTCTAGAAAACAAATACCCAACCCACATAAAATATATCCAGGTTTATCTGGGCGGGGGAGGGGTGTTCATTCCTGATGAGAGTTCCCATGGTGAGTAGAACTTCCGTTAAACAAGCCTTTGCACTCTCTTCTTACTGCTTTGCCTCTGGTGACAGGAGCTGGAGCTGTGAACCTAGGATGCTCGCAGAAAGCGTCGTATCTGCCACAGAGCCTTGGAAGCTGCTTCGTCTGTGCCTGAAATCCGCATGCACACACAACTGCTGTCACGGACCTTGCTCATCATTAAAGTTATTAAAGGCAATAGAAATGAGGTGCTGCATGACCCAAGGACAGGAGAATGAGGAAGAAGCATTTCTGAATCATTTATATAAAACACAGGACTGTAGACTCTTCACTTTTTCCAACCTTTCACCCAGCTCCTAAGAGACTCCTTCACTCATTCTTACAATTCATACAAACTCACTTGGACACTTTTGTCCACATGGTATACTGCACTGGCTTCGGGGATATAGTGAGCAAGACATGCATACAAGGCACTGGACCTTAGAAGAGGTAACCAAAAACAAACAAACAACGTGGGAAAGAGTCCCTGTGGGAAAGATGGCTCTAGATAGCATGGTCAGGGAAGACCACAGCACTGAGAAGAGCAGACCAGCCATTCAAATTGCTGAGAAAGAGCCTCCTAGGTTGAGGAAGGAGAATGTGTAATTACCCAAGGCAGGGAGGGGCCTTGTTAGTGGAGTGTTAGAAATGATGAGAACAGGCATGGGGAATGGAGGGGAGAGGTAGCAACATCTGTGTCACACTGTGCCCTGTCTTGCATGTTTAATGAGAGGTCACTGGATGCGGTTAATTATCAGAGAATGGCTAGATATTTTAGATTGATAAAGACCATGGGGCAGCTGCAGAGGCTGGAGGGAAGGGAGTTGAGAATGATTAAGGAAGACTGAGGAATTCTCCCACAGCCTTGTCTGGTAGCACTCGGCTGTCAAAGGCAAAATTACAGCTTTGAGAAACATGGTGTAATCCCTGTCTGGAACTCTTTGCCAAGTTTCCAAAGAACTTGATGGTGCTGACTTTTCTCCAGTGCTCCTTGGATCTGTTCTGCTAGGTGTATGTGGCCCAAAGCAGCACCTGCAGCCATCTGGACGCTCACATTACCCTTCCTCCCAGAGCTGTCCTCTGCTCTTCAGCTGATGTTATGAGTATCCAGGGGTAGGTCCAAGATTTTGGTATTCTGCTGCTGGTAATTCTGCCTGTGCTTCTTTGAGTGGCTCCAGTCAAGCTACCTACCGTCTGTTTCAGCCTAACAACCAACAAGCCAGGTTTGCCTCAGCCACTCCATGTGCCCATCACATTTTCTCCTGCTCTCAGTCTGACCATCAGGATTCTCATGCTAGACTCTGCACCAGACGTTGCCCTCGCTCATCGACATTTGTGGATGGTGCTTCTGAGACGTTAACATGGACGTCTCCTGTCTTGGCTTGCTCCTCCACATCCCTGTCACTGCAGCAGATATGGATGGGCCCAGCTGCTCCACTGGACCCTGCTTTCCAGTCGGAAATGCTCTGGGACTTCCCTGGGTGCACTCTCTGCCCACCCCTAGATATTTCACCATTTGACCCAAAGTTGCTTTTGTCCTTTCTCCCAAGAGTCAGAGAAAGTTCCCTTTCAAATTAGACTCCCATCTGCCTTGGTATTGGAGGGTTCCTAAAGCAGACAAGAACATGAGGTCTGGGCTGTGGCCTGTATTCAACATATGTAAAAATAATGTGTGAGGACCTGTGTCTTGCAAAAGCATTCCCATTTCTTCATAATTACTCTTCAGATACCACTCATTGCTTTATACTTTCATCTTGAACATGAAACATTACTCAATTAACCACAGAAATGGATGCCGAGATTACATCACATTTGGGCCCGCCACACAACTTACATATCTCAAAGGACAAGGTTTAGGCTTTGCTCTTTCTTCCTCTGTGGACATCCTTGTCTTGGAAGTGTTGAGATTAGAGCAGATACTGGGCTGAGAAATAATTTCCTCACTACCTGCTCTCCCTGTGGATACCATTCATCTGAAAAATTATCCCAGCATGCTTCTTCTTGCCAATCTAAAAGAGTTTAGTAATATGATTCAAAGAACTAGATTCAGCAGAAATAAGAATGTCAGTCTTGCATTTTAAGAGGCCAAATGTTGGACAGGCTTCCTATGTGAAAGAGAATGGAAATGATCCCCAAATATTTAGGCCTCTTTTGTAGAAAGCAAGAGAAATCAGGCTTTCCAAGCACATGGTTTTCTGTTTACGTTTTAGAAGAGCTGAAGAAAACTGAGTTTACAGCAGTATAACTGGTGTGTGTGTGTGTGTGTGTGTGTGTGTGTGTGTGTGTGTGTGTGAAGTAGGAGTAGAAAATCAGATGAGAAACATGAATGCATAAAATGAAAACAAACACCAGAGCATGAAAAAAGCCCTCGTGCCCTAAGACAAAGTGGACACCGAGTTTCCATGTGCTGCCCATGTATGATGTTGTTGTGCAAATGTCTGCATGTGTTGGGAGCCCTGTTCTCTCGGCTTCTGCAACACTGAGGACCTGCCTATGAGTGGCACCCTGCTGAATAAAGGCAGAGTGGGAAGAGCAGTGGGCAAGAAGACCTGGAATGGGTGCCATGTGAGGGCAAAGGGCAGCAGGCCTCTGTGCGAACTTTCCCCCAAGGGAACTGTGGAGGTCCACAGAGGCGTCCTAGTGAGATCTGAGCTTGCTTTACCCAGCAGGGCTGCATAGGGGATGACTTGACCACTCCAGTGGTTACCAGGTGTTTGGAAGGGTCTGCACTTGGCTGTGCGGTATTCTTTGATCTAGCAAGGGGGAGGTCTTTTGCCTCTCCCCTTGGCATTGTTATAAAATACTCTTATGAAGAGACAGAAGGGGCCAGTAGATACTGATCCAGGTCTTCCCGAAGTTCTCCTGTGTTTCTGTCTGTCTCAATCTCTGCTATCTTTCTATCTACAAGTTTCTTATCTCTCTCTCCTCAACAGTACCCTGGGTAAAAGAGGGAGCTGGCTCCCCACAGAAATCAAAGACCCAAGATCAAGTCAGTATTCTGACTGTGGATCAATCAACACAGTTAATACTAGGACTAATCTAAAATTTGAGCCCTGCTCCAAGTAGTGACAGCAATGATTTGCTTTTGATACCCACAGCTCTACCCCTCATCCCCCCCCCCCCCCAGCCATGGCAAGCCCGTGTTTCTTCTAAGACAAGCCTTCTCACGAAGCATCTCACACAAAAGCAGGCTTCTGGTACAGCTTTGCATCCCAGGGGAAAGGACAAAATTCTTTGTAATCCAGAACAGAGGCATCTTTGATAGGGTCTTTGCCACCTAGAGCAGAAGGGGTCAGCTGGACACCAGCCATCTCTGGGCCTAAGGGAAGCTAGAGTTCAGGCATGCCTGAGAGTGGTCCCGACAGAGGAGCCTGGCTGAAGGCAAATCCATGGTGATGGCTGCGCTGCGGCACCCCAGGGCTCAAGTGGCCAGGAGACTGGGGTTAAGTGAGAATGTTCTGTTCCTGGTACTTGTGCCAGCACCTGGAGAACACACATTAATTATGTGAAAAGCCTACTAGGGTCCTTTGATTCCATTCTGTGAGATTTCATTTTCTTTCCCTAACATTGGAGTGCTACCCTCTAATCTAATTCTTAAGGGGTGTGAAATGACTGCTGAATTAGAAGGACATGTATTGTGAAAATTACCGATGAATTTCAGTGTTTTAATGTAAAGGGGGGACTGGTGGTTTACAAATAATAGTCAATGGTACTTGCAAAACAATTATGTAGAACATGATGCATAGAGATGTGTATAAATTCTAATAAAACCTGCCCTGGATCCCTCCTAAACTGCAGTCTCCATCCAGAGAACAGAAGATGGGAAGGGCCCATGTAAACAGTTGAAGCAAGTGTTTAGCACCCTGAGACTCTGCTAGTCTTGCACTACACACACACCCCTGACAAACAGTGCACTTAGAACCTAAGATCCTTGTCTGCAGGTACAATTCACTTATACTCTCTGAACAATTCACCTAGTGCTTGCTAGCAACCTAAGGCCCCTACCTACTTTGAGCTATATAAAGACCTCACTCTGAACAACAGAGTAAGTCCCTCCTTCTATTAAGGACCATCAAACACAGACAAATTCTATTCTATTCCAATTCATCTGGGAATAATGTACAATAGGCCAGTGTGACCTAAATTGGTTTTGAGTGGAAGCATAATAAAGAAAAGTGTCCTATAAGTGAAATGTTGGGGAGAACCTTCTATTTACCATCTTATGTAAAATTGGGTATGCATTATGATTAAAATCAGATGCATTATGGGAAGAGACATGGTCGATAAAAATGATTATATAACTTTATCAATCAAAACAGAAAAACACTCCCACTATGCCCCTTAGCAACCAAACTCCTCCTCTTGAACCCCACAAAGGGAAGCCCCAAACAATAATTGGAGGAACCTTTCAGTACTCTGCTCTCTTGCACATGCTATCTCACTTTGAGTTGAGTAAATTTCCCCTGCTACTTTACAGATCTCAGAGTGTTTACTTCAATACTTTGAAAAATACATCAAGAACTGGAAACACCAGGCCCAGATGCTCTCCACTTATAACACTTTGGCATTTTGGGAAAGGAAGTTAGGAGTTTGGTTATGTGTTTTATTTTAAAACCGTAAGATACTTGACTGGGCTACAGTCAAGGTCTAGGTAACACACTCAAGAAACTCGTTAAACGCTCTGCTTCCAAACTAACACAGTATTGCAGGTAGCTCGTGCTCACTCACATGTAATGTCTTTCCCACATGGAAAGCAGTTGAGATCTGTTCTAGTAATTGGGCTTTCTGGCGCCACAGTGCAGAGCTGAGTCATGGCTAGTCAACCCTTCCAGACACCCGTGACCCAGGCATGACCCAGACCTAGAAAAGCTAAGGATTCTTACTTCTTCACTCTGAGGCCTTAACAAATCACAGAGTAAATGGCACCTGGGCCTGTGCCAGATCTGGACCAACCTTTGAGAGCGAGTTTGAGAAAGATTCTTGGCATGTCAGTTACCCTGTTTCCAGGGACTCTAGGCAATGGTGTGGGCAGTGAATGAAACTGCAATGTTCCTTGGCATTTGAGTTGGTTTTGAGTAGTAACTCCACTAACTAACTAGTATGACCAGCTAAATTAACTAAAATGACCGTAAAAAAAAAAAAAAATTCCACCTCCAGGAACTGAGTCGTGACATTTATAAACTAAAAGCTTTCTACTCAACTCAAGCAGTGAATCATGAACTTCTGTCAAGATTTATAATAGAGAACACAGATTTTATATAGTTTAGCATATAAATATTAAAACAGGAAGTCTAACTCTTGATTTTTCTAGAATTCCCAAACCATAATTTTCAAATCATCCCAATAAAACTGTCCTGTAGTTAAAAGATGCCTGGCTAACACAGCATCCTGGATTTCCTTAATAATAGGCAAACTACACTTCTTTAATATATCTAATATTATTTAAACTAAAATGAAATTTCAATATTAGATAAAGCTTAGATTGTAAGAATGATTCTTTTAGACAGAACCTGACATCCCCTAAGAATGCTCATGCTATGAAATATTACAGCTGATTTTCTATCTCCATGTGGATTTAATCTTGGTCTTTTTTAGTATATAGCTTGAGTAGGGGTGTGATGTCTTTGCTTCCTTCTTCGTCCCAATAGAATGTAATTCATTACTCTAAATATAGTTAGCATTGAATAATTTTGTTATTGACTGAATTCAGGCAATCAGGCAGAAAAAGGGCATGTCACTTGTTTGATCTGGCCCCTCTGATTAAATGTCACTTCTGCCTTACCAGATAATCAGTCAGTAAGCTAAGCTTTCGAGCGCACCTGATGTTCCCCTGTAAAGAAAATCACTGCTGAAAATGAGACCGAGAGGGCACACACTTGGAAGATTCTCGTGTGCACAGCCATGGGGACATGAAAACACCAGGTGCCTGCTGAGAGCTGCTCCAGAAGTCTTAGTGTTTCCAGGGTAGCCCCAACCCCCCCACCCCCACACTGCCAGTTCTCAACTCTAGTAGATACTGTGTTACAGGAAGAAGAGGAGGACAAGGGGGGGGGGAGGGAAAGAGGGAGGAAGGGGAAGAGGTAAGGAGGAACACTGATTTTAAAGAATCAGTTCACACAGTGTACAACTGGAAAACCAGGCATCTGCAGAGCTGGAGACCCAGGGAAGAGTTAGCAAGCTATGGCTTTGAAGGCAGTCTAGAAAGGGATTTAATTATTTTTATTATGGCCAGCAGTCCTTTGGATGAAGCCCACTCACATCACAGAGGGTAATCTGTTTGACCCAAGGTCTACTCATTTAAATACTAATCGCATCTGTTCCCACAACAAGGCCAGACTGGTTTGGGGCCGGAATATCTGGGCACCAAAGCCTACTCAGACTGACACAGAGCATTCACCACATTGCATACTAAAACAGAAAACTTTTGACCTTCTTGGTTCTCTCCTGTGGTCTCTGGCTTCGTTTGCCATTTTAAATATTCCTCAGATAACAAATAGGGTGTGTGTGCTGATGGTTTTCCTAATTTTTAGAGGAGCAATCTTTTTCTGGCCCTTCATTGCCTCCTCCCTCTAAATCCTGCTTCAGGCTATGTTCATTTTTCCTGTAGCTATTACATGCTCCGTTCAGGAGACACAGAAGAACGGGCAGTTTTCAAACCAAAGGCCCTTCAGTGTGAGAAAAGATGAGTGTACAAACCATCGCCACGTTACCTGTTGCGGCCCTGAGTTTCAGAAAAAACAGAGGAGGTAAGGTTTAATGAGGAAGCTAGCACATGGTGGTACTCGCACACACAAGGGCTTCCCATACCTCCAAATTCCCAGTAAGGTTTAATGAGGAAGCTGGCACAGGGTGGTACACGCACACACAAGGGCTTCCCATACCTCCAAACCCCTGTCCACTCCATATTCTCAATGCATAATGGTTAGAAACGGAATGTCCAGGAGCTGAAACTGAGGGTCCTTGGCCAAGTGGCTAAACCCATCATCCCATGCCCCAGACACAATCGGCTAACTAGATTCACTCTGCCAAATCTGTTGCCCAAAGGGGTAAAATCATTACCATGGCAGTTACTCTTCATTTTGACTTGCAACTTGACATTTATCTTTCAGTTTTATGTTCCTCAAGCCCTGAATTTTAAAATAGAATTTATAACTACACCTGATGTGTCTGGGGATGGGCAGACAAGGGTACTAGCCCATATCACTGAGACTAAAATGAAATCTCCTTTCTTGTGTTATCAAAGAGACTGCATTACGTACTCAAAGAGGTGTGGAACAAGCCCAGGGTTTTAACTAAGCCTTTTCCCTCCAGGAGCTGCTGGTAACCCAATAACAGCAGGAAGTGGATTCTAGGAACTGGGAAGCACACAAATAGGCCTCCTGGAATTTTGTGGCTTAGACAGCGGTCTAGTAGGCCTTCTCTGCCTAGCCCTAGTAGGAGGAAGGAAAAAGAGCTGTGGACAAGAGAAAGGGAGAGAGGGTCTTGGATGGAGACTGAGAACTTCCGGAGATCTTTGGTTCTAGATCTCAGAACCTTTTGCTTTCTGGCCGAGTACTAGACTCTGTCCAGGGAACAAAGAAAGCTATCACCTGCTGATCCAAGAGGGGACTGTCCTGTGCCAACCCAATACACTACAACCACTTTTCTTTGCTTTTCTTGGATTCTGCGCACAAGCCCCATTCATTTCTTTAACAAGGATACAAAGGTTGAGAAACTCTTCAATCCACTCAAAATATAAAAGGCTCTGAGTTTTAGATGGTGCTGGACATATCTATAATTGCTTTCTCAAGTATTGGGGAAAGTAAATAGACCTTCATTTCTCAATTATTTGCCTCATATGCTTAAAATTTCAGAGCACCATCAGATCCTAGAGTATTTCAGAGTGAGAGTCCCTGAGAAAATAGGATTATTATTATACAGGATCCTTAAACCATGGGAGGAAGAGAAAAGGGAAGTGGCAGAAATTGAGATGCAGCAAGACGTAGAATTACCTTATCTCTTCGAATCAGAACCCATTGTCAGGAAACCCATGTATAATTTTCTTGAAGCATTTTTGTCAAGGAATTAGGAAATAAATTTTGTTATTAAGTGTTCTATGCTGGACATGTGCTGGTTAGTTTTCATCAAACTAGAGTGCTTTGGGAAGAGGGGACTTCAAGTGGAATGACTTCCTTCACATTGGCCTGTGAGAGTTTTCCTGATTGACTGTTGATGTGGGAGGGTCCAGCCCACTCTGGATGGTGCCACCTCTGAGAAAGTGGTCCTGGATTATGTAATCCAGCATCTCTTCTTAATGGTCTCTGCTTTAGTTCCTGCCTTCAGGTTCTGGCCTTGGATTTCCCCAATGATGGACTGTAACCTGTAAGCCAAGGAAACACTCTCCTCCCTGAGTTAGCTTTAGTCAGTGTGTCACCACGTTAATAGAAGCCACACTAACTAGGTCGCTCAGTTTGACGTGTGTGCTTTGACTTGCTTCTTGTCTAAGCTTCCTATGTAGGCACTTTATCTTTTCATTTTGGAGAATTTACTTACCTATATTGTCACTGAAAATTCACACTGCATCAAGATTCCCTCTAGTCAGAATAACAGTCATTAAGACAACAAATAAGGCCAGAAAACCAGATAGCCTGCCTACAGATCTTCTCTTCTCCCTCTGTACCCCCAGATCCAATTCCCCAATCTCATCCCCAGCTCTTCAGCAAAACACCAGTGGCAGCCCTCATCCCTGCACCCCTGCTCCCATCTCCTGTGGATCCCACAGATCTCTTGTAACCTCCCTCTCCCCACTCTGCTTTGTCCCAGGCCCCAACCCAATCAGGCACCCCCTGATAACCCAAGGGCACTCCTCCCAGGGCAACAATTATGCAGAAGGCAGATCCATACCTCTTCTTTTCCTACTCCAGTTATAATCCCCCAGTCTCATTCCCAGCTCTGTAGCAAAAAACAAAAACAAACAAACAAAAAAACCTGCTGTCTTCTCCCTTTTCTCTCTGACTGCATCCCCAACACAAAGACCTTCTCCCTCCTTTCATCCTCCCATTCATCCCAGTATCCCAGCCTCCAACACCAACAGGTACTCTCTTTGAACACACCAGCTGAATAGGTCAGGAAAACAGGCAACACACAGCAATCCGGAGAAGAAACAGAAACCAATGAACAGAACACCCACCTAACAAAGACAAACCCAGATCAGCACCTAGACCTTTAATCATCCCAAACCTAGATGCCTAGATGCCAGTGTGAAAACACAAAATCAATGCCAGGGCAATATGTTTCCACTAGAGCCCAGCTATACTACCACAGCAGGCCCCGAATATTCCAACACAGCTAAAACAAGCAAGTGAAAGGCCTGTATGACAATATCTTCAAGTCTTTGAAGAAAAAAACTGAAGAAGATATCAGAAGATGGAAAGATTTCTCATGTTCATGATTCTGTAGGATTAACATAGAAAAAATGGCCATCCTAACAAAGGCAATCTACAGATTCAATGCAATCCCCACTAAAATCCTAACACAATTCTTCACAGACCTCAAAAGAATAATACTCAACTTCATATAAAAAAAACAAAAACAAAACAGAATAGCTAAAATAATCCTGTACAATAAAATAACTTCCTAAGGTATCACCATTTCTGATCTCAAGGTCTACTACAGAGGTATAGTAATAAAAATACATGGTATTGGCACAAAAACAGACAAGCTGGTCAATGGAATCTAATTGAAGACACAGACATAAATCCACACACCTATGGACACCTGATTTTTTTTTTTATATAAAGATGCCAAAAATATGCAATGGAAAAAAGAAAGCATCTTCAACAAATGGTGTTGGCACAACTGGATGTCAGCCTGTAGAAGAATGCAAATAGATCTATATCTATCACTCTGCACAAAACTCAAGTCCAAATGGATCAAATATAAAACCAGACCCACTGAACCTGATAGAAGAGAAAGGGGGGATTAGCCTTGAATGCACTGACACAGGAGACAACTTCCTGAACAGAACACCAATAGTACAGACCCTAAGATCAACACTTAATAAATGGGACCACATGAAACTGAAAAGCTTCTGTAAGACAAAAGACATCATCAGGAGGACAAAACAGCAGCCTACAGAATAGAAAGAGATCTTCACCTGTAGCAGTAACACCCGAGCTACCACCACCCATTCACCATGTCCAAACAAGGGGCTGTGGATCAAAAAACAGAGACAAGAGACAGCGGGTCATTCGCCTCAGCAGAATGCCATATGCCATTTATTGAAAGAGGGAGGAAACCTTAAATACAGGCTTACAGCACAATGGGAGAACCCCGGAGGGCAGAAGTTTGCTACAGATGTTCTACATTCTTGCATCTAAGCTGTTTATACCCAATATGCAGGATACACAAACAAGGAACCTCTGTTGAGCATTCAGGAAGAAGGAAATCAGTAGGGAATCAGCATAGGGAGGACATCTGGTCAAGGTCAGCAAGCAAGGCAACAGCTACCCAAAACAGGGGGCCAGGGCCCTACATTCACCAACTCCACATCTGATACAGGGCTAATCACCAAAACATATAAAGAACTCAAGAAATTAAGACATCAACAAACCAAAAAATCCAATTAAAAAATAGGGTGCAGATCTAAACAGAATTTTCAATAGAAGAATCACAAATGGCTCAGAAACAGTTAAAGAAATGTTCAACATCCTTAGCCATCAGGAAAATACAAAACTTCTTTGTGATTCCATCTTATACCTGTCAGAATGGCTAAGATCAAAACCACAAGTGACAGTTCATGCTGTCAAGGATGTGGAGCAAGAGCATACTCCTCCATTGCTGGTGGGAGTGCAAATGTGTACAGGCACTTTGGAAATCAATATGGCCATTTCTCAGAAAATTGGGAATTGATCTACCCCAAGACCCAGCTAAACCACACCTGGGCATATACTCAAATGGTGGTCCATCCTACCACAAGAACACTTGCTCAACTATGTTCACAGTAGCTTTATCCATAATAGCCAGAAACTGGAAACAACCTAGAAGTCCCTCAACCAAGGAATAGGTAAAGAAAATGTGATACATTTACACAATGGAGTATTACTCAGCTGTTAAAAAAATGACAGTATGACATTTGTAGGCAAATGGCTAGAACTAGAGAAAAATCATTCTGAGGGAAGTAACCCAGACCCAAAAAGATAAATGTGGTATGTATTCACTTATATTAGATATTAGCCATTAAGTAAATGATAACCAAACTATAATCCATAGACTCTGAAAAGTTAGGTAGAGAGGAAGTGTCTAGTGTGGACACATGGATTTACCTTGGAGATAAAAATAGAATAGATTTTACAGGTGGACTGAGGGTGGGTGGGTGTTGTGGAATATTATTTTAATTATGTAAATATGTGTTGCATTTGTTTCACCTTGCCTGTCTAAGGCATCTGATTGGTCTAATAAAGAGCTGAATAGTCAATATCAAGGCAGTAGTGGGATACCAGGGCTGGCAGGCCGAGAGAATAAATAGCAAGGGGAATTTAGGCTCAAAAGAAGAAAGAACGAGGGAGAAAGACACGGAGGAAGCAGGAAAAGTAGGACATGCAAATGGTAAAAAGCCTCGAGGCAACATGTAGATTAGAAGAAACAGGTTAATATAAGTTATAAGAGCTAGTGGAACAAGCCTAAACTAAGGCCAAGCATTCATAACTAATAAGAAGTCTCTGTGTCATGATTTGGGGGCTGACAGTCTGAGAAAGCCTGCTACAGGTGGGAACAAGAATGGGAAGATCAGGTGGGGAAGGGGAACTAGACAGGAGGGAGAGAATTCAGGGAGAGACAACTGAAATTGAGGATCATTTGAGGGATGATATAGAAATCTACTGCAGTGGAAACTTCCTAAAATATATGAAGATAACCTTAGTGAGGTCTCCTAATAATGGGGAATATGGAATCTCAACTGGCCATTGTGGTAGTATTCTAATTGTACTGAAATGTGATTTTGATTGTATGTTAATCAATAAAGTTGCCCGGGGGTCAGAGCTATTAGAGCCATAGAAAGAGCATGGCGGTGGTGGCACACGCCTTTAATCCCATAGATCTCTGTGTGTTCAGGGATACAGCCAGCATTGGAGACATACGCCTTTAAGACCTAGGGGGCTGTACATTCAGACAGTGACGAGGCAGTCATGTGTTTGGGTTTACAACCAATGAGAAGGCAGAATGACTGGAAACGACTGACACACAAGGAAATAGCTCTCTTTCGGGAAGCTGGGACACAGCAGGAGGAAGGGTGAGATTTTAGCTCTGAGCTCTGACCTCTTGGCTTTCTCTTTTACATTGTTTCTGTGTTTCTTATTTAATAAGACGGTTGGATACATCTACAGGCCATCTCTTGTTACCAAATGAGGTTTACAGTAGCATGACTGGGTTGCATTCATTGAGTTTTTGGCCAAGGGGGTCACATGAAAATCCCCCCAAACAACCCAGGCTGTCACTAAGACAATGGGATGCTCTGTGCAAACTGACAGTGGGGCCCATTGCTGAGAACAATGCCCACATAACTCATTGCACGTGGAGAAGTCCTGCTGGTGCCTACATGGAGCCCTTGCCCCATGTTCTAGTGTCTTTGATGTGGGAAGGTGATCTATGGGCTACCAAAAGAGAAACATAAACATCAAACGAGCACAAAACCTTTTACCTACAATCTGTCCTGCCTGCAAGATATTCTACAGCAATGGTGCCACAGAACTTGTGGGAATAGCCAACCAATGTCTCATTTGATTTAAGGCCCACTCCAGGAGATGGAACCCACACCTGACACAGCTTTGGTGAATAAGAACCAGAGAACTGATTGCCAAGAGACCTAGAGTAAAACCAAACACTACTGCTCTAGCAAAGAAGGAGGAGGAGAGGAGAAGGAGGAGGAGAGGAGGAGGAAGAAGGAGAAGGAGGAGGAGGAGGAGGAGAAGAAGAAGAAGAAGAAAAGGATCAATAAAAATGACTCCTAATGATATTCTACTATCATATCATAGATCTGAGCCTTATTCATTCATCATCATCAGAGAAGCTTCCTCCTGCAGTGGATGGGAACAGATGAAGAGACAACTTACACAGAAAGAGAGCCTAATGGAATCAAATCCCTCCACTCAGAGCTCAGAGGACCCCATGGAAGAGGAAGTGGAAAGAGTGTAAGAGCCAGAGGGGATGGAGAACATAAGGAGGGGAAGGCCGACTGAATCAACCAAACGTGGCACATATGAATTCACAGAGGCTGAAGCAGCAAGCATAAGGCTACATGGGTCTACACCAGTTCCTCTGAGTATATATTATGGCTTTTAGCTTAGTATTTTTATGGGACTCCTGACTGTGAGAATGAGCGGGTCTCTGACTCTTGTGCCTGCTCTTAGATTCTTTTCCTTCTGTTGGGTTGTCTTGTCCAGCCTCAAAGTGATTGTTTTTGCTTTATCATGCTGTATTTTATTTTGTCATGTTTGGCTATTATCTCTTAGAAGCCTGTTCTTTTCTAATGAGAGGCAGAAAGGAAATGGATAATGGGAGGAACTGGGAGGTGTAGAGGGAGGGGAAACTATAATGAGGAAATATTGTATGAGAAGAGAATCTATTTTCAATAAGAGCAGAACAAAGACAACAAATAAAACAAATACTGGGAAGAACACCAAGAAAAGAGAACTCTTACACATGACTAGTTGGAAAGAAAACTTACTAAGGAAACTAGTATGGAAGTTTCTCAAAAGCCTGAAAACAGGTCTACCACATGACCCAGCTTTTCCACTGCTGAGCATCAAGTTGAAGGCTTCCAAATGAACATACCACAGATATGCTCGCCAGCAATGTTTTCTGCAGTACTGTTGATAGTAGCCAAGTATGGAACCAACTAAGTGTCTGTCGATAGAGGAATAGATAATGAAAATATGATATATACATATACACAATGGAAGTTTTTCAGCCATAAAATAGAATGAAATAAGGACATTTGCAAAATGGATTCTGGAAGCATTGGAGCCGGCATGGAAAGATATTCTGGCATTTGGTTGCCAAGGAATGCCAGTGCAGCAGCTTACAGCTCTGCTCTACCAAAAGGTTTCCCTAGTGCTAGTGTAACAATTTTGCTCCGGGAGGGGAGGGTTCCCAGCGAAGTTGTTACAGCTGCTCTGCTTAGGTCCCCTGGAGTTTAACAGCTCTGCTCCCCTAGGGAAAAGCTTCCCCCAGCAAAAGTGTTAACGGTTCTGCTCCGCTCCACTCTGCTCAGGCCCTGGGACCTCCTACCCGACCCCCTGAAAATGTCACACTGCACAATCAACCTCTCAAGAGATATTGGGAAGGAAGAATCTAGGAGGGTGGCTGCCTTGGGTGAGAAAGAGCAGCAAATTGAACAGGGCACAGAGTTTATAGAGGATTTCTTCGGGTGGGGGGTGGAGCTTTTCAGGGTGGCTTGAAATTGGTGAATATTTGTGGCCTGACTCTGAGGCAAGTTCAGGGATTGGTGGCATCTTGAGCTCAGGGACCTCAGGGATTGGTGGGATTCTGGGGCCTGACTCTGGGATAACCTCAGGGATTGGTGGGATTTCAAGCCCTGGTCCTGAGGTCAAGTCAGGGGCAGGGTATTTTTCTTTGGCCCTTTTCACCTTGATGCAAGCGAGGATAACCTTACCAGGGAATTACATTAGTCTCAGAAAGACAAATGCCATGTTCATTCTCATTTGTGAATCCTAGGTCATGTGGCCAGCAAGTTCCATTAATCCTCCTGTCTCCACCCCCAAATGCTGGGGTTACAGGAGAATGTAGCTACACCTGCTTTTGGGGGTGGGCTTAGTACTGGGGATCAAACTCACATCCTATACTTGTGCAGCAAATACTTGTATTCACTGAGCCATTTTTCCAGCCCTATCCTAAATTTTATATAGACATATAAAATCACATATGTATGATTTTTCATATACATTTTCACATAACTCATATGTATGATTCATAAGGACATTTTCTAATATGTATATGTATATACACACACACACACACACACAAACACATGCACACATACAGTGCAATGAATATACACAAACTGAGATGTTACTAATAAAAAAGAGTAAGGTTTTAATGACATGAAGAGTGAACAGGCAATCCATAGAACAGACAGGGTTTCCAACACATGCATAATGGAAACAGATACAAAATACAGAATATCTAAAAGTTAACCTAAAAGGCAGATTGTTCGGAATATTAAATGACAACATGTCAAGAAAAAGATTTGGCACACAATTTGCAGTTGATGTGTTATGAGTAGCGGTGATCTGAACAAGGTTTCAGGGCCTTCCTCTTCTCAATTTTTGTCTGTCTTTTTTCATCTAGTGTTCAGGTATTTAGTTTGGAAAGCATGGTAACCATAGTAACAAAACATCAGTAAGGTAAACCTACAGAATCTAAGAAATCTATGACTTAACAACTGGAAAGAGAATACCCATTTTCCCAATCACTGAATAATTGTTACTGCTTTCTGAGTTGTGTAATCTGAATTCAACACAAGCTGAAAAGTGAAAAGCATGAGGCCTTCTGCCTATTTCCCTGCCTCTCCCCGAACTGCCCCATCTCACAAGCTTCCTAGTCCTGGAAGACGTTCCAAACCCCAGGTGTGGTGACATTTTATTTGTGCTGAAATGTGATATTTTATTTGTATGTTAATAAAGTTTGCCTGGAGATCACAGATCATAGCCAGCCATAAATAGAAGTCAGGCGGTGGTGGCACATGCCCTTAATCTGATCACATGGCAGGCAGAGTCTCTGTGTGTTCAAGGACACAGCCAAGCGTAGTGACACATGCCTTTAATCCCAGTACCAACCAGAGAGACCTGGAGGTTTGTATGGACAGGCAGTGATGAGGAAGTCATGTGGCTGGGCTTAGAGCCCAGGAGTAGGCAGAACAGGAAGGCAACAAAGGCACAGGTTAGACCAGAAGAGTTCTCTAACCTGGGAAACTATGGCTAAGGGTAGTTGGCGGCTTTCCCTATTTCCTTGATCTCTCTCAGGCTTTCACCCCTATATCTGGCTCTGTGTTTTTTATTTAATAAGACTGTTTTGGAATTCGTCTACACTCAGGGTCTGATAGGACATCTGAGCTTAGAGCCTTCCCCAAGCCCTACGGCACAACAACCTGAAGCTGATTATTCAGGAGGAGGCAGTCACCCCGTCAACTTTACATTTGCCCTTCCCCAAATCCTGTGTAAGAAAGACCCATCTCTGCAGCCTCACATTCATCAAAAGCCTTCAAGGCTCAGATCCTCTTGTGGTGGTATAGAGAGCATGATCCATGTCCGTCATCAGCCCTGCCTTGGCCGAGTAACTCACAGAATGCAATGAAATCCCTCCAGAATGGCGGCCTCGGGAGCTGTTGTCTTCTTTTCCTCTGCAGCTACACTTTCTCATGGCCCTGTTTGGATTTTTACCATAATTAGAGAAGCAGTCATGCCTCTGAAGTAATATGTTTAGGTAGCAGACCGTTAACTACAAGCATCATACTTGCAATTTTCCTTTATCCGTTTCCATGACACTGGCTCTTTGGCTTAATAGAAGATGCAAGTTACTGAATCCTTTTGTTTCCCAGATATCACCAATTTTGGAATGATTGTCTCTCTAAATTTCTTATGTTAAAGTGTAGAACCCCAGTACCTCAGAATGTAGGTGTTTAGAAAAGAGACTTACTAAAGGTGAAGTAAGGTGAGGGCGTATGTGGTCGAGACCAAGTCAATATGACTGATGTCCATTAAGAGAGAGCCTAGGAGTGAAGTGCTTGCCTTGGAAGAATGAGGACCTGAACTTGATCCCAAGAACCCACTCTTTTAAAGGCAGGTGTTGGTAGGGAAATAGAGAAGCAAGGACCCCAGCTTGCCTGCCAGCCTAGCCTACTTGACAAATTCCAGGCCAATTTTCAAGACAGGGTTTCAAAATTTAGCTGAGAATCGAGGAAAAGATTCTAGTAACTTAAAGGGAGCAAGGGATGCTTCAGTTAACTATTGCCACGCAACAACCTCAAAACTCAAGACTGTAAAGCTAACACATAGGATTACTAAGACGCCGAGAAGGAGCTGGATGGTTTGTGACTCTGAGCCTTGCTGAACTCACTCACGCATCTGGGGTCTGGCTGAGGGCCAAGCATCTACAAGGACCCTACTCACAATTTTGAAAATCGATTTTCCATGGATTGAGTTGAACGAGCCAAGTTCCTGTCAACATCCCTCACACTAATTCATACGGCAATGCTAGGCATCTACAGCAGAGCAGAAGTCTGTGAGATCTCCCAAGGCCTTGTTTGTCAGGAATTGGTATAGCATTCTGTCCTACAGGCAGCCAGGGTTCACTGTATTAGGATTGATGTAGGAATTGGATTGATGTAGGAATAGGAACTATAATTTTGACCATGTATACCAGCAGGTACAACAAATGAGAGTCATGTTTTGCAATCATGAAACAAAAGTTGGCTTTTTATTGTTTGAGAACTTCATACATTCATATAATGTGTTTTGATCAACTCCGCCCCTCATTCTCTCCCTCATCCGTCTTCCCCTATCCACCGCCATCACGTTCCCTCCCAACTTCATGTGATTTTTCTTTCAAAACTCACTGAAAACACTCAGTGCTGCCCGCATGTGCACGTGAGGGTAGGACCGTCTGTTAGGCACGGGTAACCTCTTGGGGCCCACGTCCCTGAAGAAGACTGACTCTTCCTCCCACAGCAGCCATCAATTGCCAATAACATCTCAGATGGGGTGGGACTTCGTATGCCCTTTCCACATCCATGCTGGGAATTTGGTTGGCTTATTGTTTTACATGTCTTGTGTGCGCAGTCATAGCCACATAGTGCTTCATGACAGATGTCCACTGCTCCTGATTTTTATGTTTTTTCTGCCACCCTTTCATCTAAGATCCTTGAGTCCTGGGGGGAAGGAGTGTGATATAGATGTCCCGTTCAGAGCTGAACTCTGTACAGTCCCTATTTGCCCACACATTAGCTAGCTGTGGGTATCTCTACTGATTGCTAACCGCTGCAAAAAGAAGCTTCCCTCATGAGAGTTGATAAATTCACTGATCTGTGGGTACTGTATCAACTTGGGTAGCAGTTTATCACTGTGACCATTTATTTTGTTCTTAATGGGATAGACTGTTATGGGATATTTTAAATGCACTCCGGAGACTGCCAAAAAATTTAAACCTTGAATCAGGGGGCAGAGTCAGCAACTAGATGACTGGAATTAGCTATAGCGAAGCCAGGAATTTGGATAGAGAAGACGTAAAGGAGAAAAGGGTGGGACTATAGTTTGGTATGGATTTTTGTTTTTGTTTTGTTTTTTTTTCGGTCAAGGAAGAGATGGATCTCTTGCTGTGTCTCTGACCAAAAAGCTATGCCTGTTGTTTGCTTCTTGGCTTCTCTTATCCAGCAGGTTTTCACCCTCACATCTGACTTCCGAGTCTTTGTTGGTAAATAAAATGATAGAGACTTAGTTTAAACCAACATATTGCAGCCACAGGAGAACCAGGGCTGGAGGAACAGAAGGTCCCCCAGGCTGCAGCCTTGGGCTGGTGGGGCTATAGCCAGTAATTAAAATATCAGGAGATGCATTTGCAGCCTCTAGGCTGACAGAAAGACTACATTAGGCTTACTCGTATTTAAGTGACTGAGAAGGGAGTTTTGTGTAGGGAAGGCTGAAGATGAGGATAGACAGAATAGACGAGATCCCTGAAGGAAGGAAGTTCCTAAGGTGACTGGAGAATGTAAGCTACTCATCGGAAGGTGAATGGTGAGCCAGCTTCCATTGTGGGGGGAGGAAGGGAGTGGAGAGCAGAGCACGTACTGACTTGTGCAGGAAGTAGGCTAAGTTGTTGCTGGAGGGCTCTTTTTCTGTAAGGAGGGGGAAATGGATTTATCAAGAGTGAGGGGGCTGTGTGGTGCTTGGAGGTCTAGAGACCTAGTGAAGAAAGTACAAGTCCTGGCTGAGATATGGGGCAAGACTCTAATATTTCTTCAGATTGCATGCTTTTAAAATATTTCCCTTGCCGGGCGGTGGTGGCGCACGCCTTTAATCCCAGCACTCGGGAGGCAGAGCCAGGCGGATCTCTGTGAGTTCGAGGCCAGCCTGGGCTACCAAGTGAGTCCCAGGAAAGGCGCAAAGCTACACAGAGAAACCCTGTCTCGAAAAACAAAAAAACAAAAAATAAAAAAAAATAAAAAAAAAATAAAAAAATAAAAATAAAATAAAATAAAATATTTCCCTGACACGTTCCATTGTTTAGAAGCAGACTTACACAAGATCGACTGCGGCATTCACTAAGGTTCAAATTTTGCCAGGCCGATGAACTGAACTCAAAGAGTGAGGAGGCAGAGAAAGCAGTGACTCGTGGGATGTGGACCAGACAGAAAGCGGGATAAGCATGGAAGGCAGGTGCACTAGTTCCTATGTCTGCCGTGGAGCATGTTCTATGCAAACCAGTTTGCAGAAACAACAGAAGTATGTTTTCTTGCAATTCTAGAGCCTATGTGGAAAGTCAGTCTTTCTGCAGGCTTTGTTTCTTCTGAGGCTTCTCTCCTTGGCTTCCACAGTATACACACATCATAATCTCCTCTTTGTTTTTTTCCCTGTGTGTGTAGGTGCGTAAGTGTGTGCAGTGTGTGTAGAAGCCAGACAGTAACCTCAGGTGGTCTTTTTTACATGCTGCCCGCCCATTTCTTTTCTATATTTGAGACAGAATCAATCATAAAGAAATCAGAGATCTCACAGACTTCTGCTCTGCTGTAGAGCCTAAAATTGTCACATGAATTAGGGTGAGGCATGACGAGAGAGACTTGGCCCGTTCAACCCAATGCATGGAAAATCAATTTTCAAAATTGTGAGTGGGGTCCTTGTAGATGCTTGGCCCTTAGCCAGTCCCCAGATGCGTGAGTGAGTTCAGCAAGGCTCAGAGTCATAAACCATCCAGCTCACTCTTGGTATCTCAGTATCTTAGTATCTTAGCTTTCCAGTCCTGAGTTTTGGGGTTGTTACGTGGCATTAGCTAACTCATCCTCTTTAAGCTACTAGGTCCTTCCTTCTTAATTTTCAGCTAAATTTTGGGAAGAAACACCCTGTACTTGTTGTCTCTTCAGTCCTTCAGGCTCCTCGGTCCTGTAGAGGCCTTGACAGTCCTTTGAGAGTGTTTCTTGTCAAGATCTTCAGAACTGTTACACTGTTCAGTCCAATGAATACTGTGTGTGTGTGTGTGTGTGTGTGTGTGTGTGTGTGTGTGTGTGTATGTGTGTGTGTGTGTGTGTGTGTGTGTGTGTGTGTGTGTGTGTTCACAGGCACTCATATGTAGTTGCACATGTGTGAGATAAATAAATAGCTTCTCAGTGGGTAGTGGATACCAAACGACTATACACATATTCCACCATACCATGCTTACTGGCTTAAAAAATCACCATTGTTTTATGGCTTTAGTCCTTCTTTAAAACTTCAGCTGATGTCATGCCAAATTTCTCCCTCTTGTGTTCCATGCTTGATTTTCTTTCTTCATATTTGCAATCTCCATTTCTGTTTTTTGAATGATCTTCCAGTTTCCTCTCCTCTTTTGTAGGTGATACGTCATCAATGTTATTTTGATAGCAAAGCACTGAGTATATTTACATGCAACTAAATGCACTTTATGAAGTACATAGTCTTATGAATTTTGACAAAACGGGATATAGATTATTACAATATACACAGCTATAGCCATTTCCTCTGTAATGCATGCTGTTTGCATAGTGTAACTCCTTGTCTTTTGTATTCTTAATCTATTTCTTTCTCTGCATTTCAAATAATTTCCTCCATCTAGCAAGTCTTGCTTCTTTTGAGATCTAGTCTGAGATTTTTCTGCCTTGCAATTATATTATTTATACTTAGTACACTTATTTATGTGTTTGGATATATGACTGTTGCTTTGTGTTTTTTCTCATTATCTAACTCATTGAGGTTTTGTTGTATTTTTTTTCTTGCCTTGTTTTTGTGTTATTCAAATACTTTTTAGTATTCCATAGATATCCTCTACTGAATTTTGTTCTATACTTGCATATTTTAGTAGGTAATTTTCTGACTATATCAACCTCCTATACTCAATATTAAGCTACTTTGGATAAAATATATAAATATTGGGCTGGAGGGGTGGCTCTGTGGTTAACAGCACCTACAGGTAAGTTCAGTTCCCAGCACCCATGTCAGACAGCTTACACCTGCCTGAACCTCCAGCCACACTGGCTCTGACAATCTCTTCTAGACTCCATGGGCACCTACACTTATGTACATATATCCCCAAACAGACACACATGTGCACATAATTTAAAAGTAGTACAATAGATCTTTAAATATACATACACACATATAAAATTCGCAACAATATAATTTCATTACCCCCCCATCCATCTTTACCATTCTTTGTACTATTTGTCATATATATTATAACTGTATAGGAAAAATTCCAAAATTACAGAGAAAGAATTTTTAAGCCATCATGTATTTTTAAATGCATTAAGAATAGCAATAGAATACATATATATGTTCTTCAATATAATAATTTAGAGAATAAAAAATACTCCATATTAAAACTCATAGGACATTTTTCTATTTAAAAAAAAGTAAAACTTCCTTGGATAAAAACTGAAAATAAAAACAAAAGGTGTAAAGTACTGGAAACCTGTTCATGACCCTAAATCATTTCTAATGTCTGTTATTTTTCCTTATAATTCAAACACCATCCACATGATTTTTCCATTAGGTAGAGAATTTCCTTTGCTACTTCTTATAATGCATAGATAACGAAAAGGAATTATTTCTAGGTTTCAACTTTCTGTGTCCTATTTAATCTTCATTTTAAATGGCAGTTTCACTGGGCACAGCATTCTATATTGACAACAATTTTCCTTTTCTTTTCTCTTTTCCAATTCCATTTATTTACATATGTGTGTGTGAACACATCATGGCGCATGTGTGTGGAGTCAGGAACAACTCTCAGGAGCTGGTTCTCCTCTTTCATGGTGTGGATCTGTGGGACTGAACTCAAGACGTCAAGTTTAGCACAAGTCACTTTGCCCATCAAGTCACCTCAGCAGCCCAGGCATCAAACTCACCGTGTAGAGACACATGACCTTGAACTTCTGATCCTGTAGCTTTCACTACCAAGGGCTGGAGGATCCAGGCAGGTGCCACCATGTTCAACTCATCCGGTGTGGGAGGTCAGACCTAAACACTCTACCAGCTGAACTACATACATCTGCAGTCCAGGTGTTTTCTGTTTAGCATTTTGAAAATGAGATATTGGTTTTTGGCCTTCAGGTCTTTGATGAGAAGTCAGTCGTTAACCATGTTGTTGTCCTCTGCATGTGTTATGAATGTTTCCTTTAGTCCTTTTCTAGACTTTCCTGTGTGGCCAGGGGTTTTGATTACATGCTTTGGTTTGTACTCATTGTGTGTGAGGCTCACTAGTGTCTTAGGTCTGGGAGATCATCCTGTTTTTCAAGTATAGACTCTTTTCACAGCACTAGAAACTCCTTCGCCTCCTCTTGCTGTCACCATCCCTATAGCAGAGAGACTGCTTCAGCGCCTTGCCTCGTGGGTCATGTGCTTTAAGATTTGTTTTCATCTTGAGGAGTTACCAACCCAAAGCAGAGGACATTGTTTAGTCAAGTGTTTGGTGGCAGCTGGAGCCCCCGATGTCTGCTGATCGCTCTGGCTCCTCTCTTCCCCTCAGATTAACCTATAACCCTTCCTGTCATTAGCTGTTTTTACAAAGATTGTTAATACTGAAAAGCTATTTTAAGAAATATATTCTGCTGATTCCAAGAAAATAGTTTTCATCATATACCAGGTAAAGTAGCCCTGCATATTGCAAGGTACAGAAGTATCTAATTTCAAATAAATTTAAAATATCTCCCTTCAGTTAATAAATAAGAGCCTAGATTAATTAAAGAGATCCTTCAAATGGACACATACTCTTTCTAAAGTGGTGGGAATCTAGAGCCAAGAACGGGCCTATTCAAAAACCATACAATGTTGTTCGGATTGGAAAGAGAACAAAGACTCCCATTATGGAAGTGCAAGTTCAAGGAAATGCACAGAAAGGTCTGGAGAGGGACTTCAGGCTTTTAACACACTCATGCCAGGTTTATAACTGACAGATCTGGAAATCAAGTGACACCATCCGCTTCCACTGCAGAAATCGGTTTGAGAGGCTGTCCTCGAAATGTAACAATGAAAACTCCATTTATTGTGGATGCTCATTTAAGTTTTCCGTAAAACAAACATGACTTGAGGGAGGAACAGTGTTCATATCTGGGAGTGCAAGAGAGCTAACCTTGAATTTGAAAGGAACAGCTACAGGAGAAAGGTGGATAAGAAATACATCACCGTAAAAAACTTTCTACGTCTTTCTACCAAGGAGTGTTTGCTGGAGCCTATGACAGTGAGGATATTAACATTATCTACAAGATTAAGGGCAAAAGCTTTAGAACCCTACTATGTTGAAATTTTGTTTTCTTTATCAAGCAAACCAGGTAAGTCACTTGCAAACATTTTAGGAGATATGGAACCTACCTCCTCAACTACATGTTTATATCAGGTTGCTTTTTGCACACACTGACGGACTTTGACTCAAATGAGTATAATGTCCACACTAGCAAAAAGAACGAGTAAAACCCTCGGTAGGTCTTCAGACATGCTGGCCAGCGTAAGGAATTAACTGCTCCTCTTGTCTCTAATATAGAAGCTCCAATTTAAAAGGTGTGGTCTCCTTCTGAGTGCACTGTTTTCCCGTCACCAAGGTGAGTTAATAATTGAAAATTCCAAAATATCCCAAGGCACAATTCTTTCCTCTTATGTCTATTATACAAAAGTCCCTAACTTCTCCTTATACTTGTTGCTGTATTTCTGAAATTGTTCCTAGCAGGAAGGAGACGACTGCAGCCTCCAGTGGAAGGAGCCACCCTCTCCCTGATACTGCCTTTGGCACTAGCATTTCCTTTCTCTAGCCCATGGCTGGGAACCCAAGTTCACTGCCCCAGGTTGCAGTTAGTTTGACTTGCGCCATTGGTAGTGCCTTCTGGAGAGCCACTTGGAGCATCCTTAGGCACGTATCCTCAGGATCTACATAACATCTTGCTGACCCTGGGGGTGTACATCATCGAGCATCTCAAATACAATGGTCATTTATTTTCAAGTTGCTTCAGTGGAGGCTCCGATAAGTACTAATAATGACCTATTTCTTAAGCTAGGTGACAGATACACAAGTTTTTATGACATTAGTTTGTTATAAACCTACTTTCACATAATGGATATTCTTTTGTATATATCAAATATTCTGCACCATTAGAAATGAAAAAATGGGAATAATTACAACTAAAGGAAATTCCATCTTCACCCAGGAGATGGACAAAAGTTAAATGGGAAGAAGAGCAGGCACGCTCCTAAGTTTAGGAATGTTGAATTGGTACATTGTCACCAGGACAAACGACATGTCTGTCAAAACCACAGCTCTTTGTCCTTAGCATTTCTCTTTATAAATATGCACAGGCAGATCTAGCAAAAGGCCACGGACACTTGGTAAAGTTTTGGTAATCACTGAAAGATACTGGAATATATTTTGATGCCCAGGGAAAGGAGGTGATAAAATAAGAGAAATAACTCTGAGGCACTTAAAAACAATAAGGTAGATCTTAACCTGTGGATAAGGGATGGATTCCATGATGTGAAAGGGGGGATAGGTCATGTCCTGAAAAGGGAAAGATTGAAGGAGGAAAGAAGAGACTGGAGTGTTGGGGAATACTGTTTTAAGGTGTGTTACTTTGTTTATGTTGCACTTGTTTAGCTCTGTGAGCTGTGTGACTGTGCCTGTCTAAAACACCTGGTGGTCTAATAAAGAGTTGAACGGCCAATAGCAAGGCAGGAGAAAGGATAGGCCGGGTTGGCAGGAAGAGAGAATATATAGAAGAAAAAATCTGGGAGAAAGAAAAAAGGAGTAGCTAGAGAAGGAGGAGGACCCAGGGGCCAGCCACCCAGCCACCCAGCTACATAGCTACACAGCCAGACATGGAGTAAGAAGGAAAGAAAAGGTATAGAGGAATAAAGAGAAAAGCCCCAAGGCCAAAGATAGATGGGGTAATCTAAAGTTAAGAAAAGTTGGCTAGAAACAAGCCAAGCTAAAGCAGGACATTTATAATTAAGAATAAGCCTCCATGTGTGCTTTATCTGGGAGCTGTGTGGTGGGCCCCCTCGAAGAGCAAAAGCAACCAACAACACTGAAGAGTTGGAAGATACCAAAGGAGAACCACATGACACTCTTAAAAGGTAGCAACTAGTCAAACAGAACAAAAATGAAAAGTACATGTAAGGATACAGAGGGAGATGAACTGAACATATAAACAGTAGTGTGTGCTTGAAGAACTTTAAATACTATGCTAAAATGTTCATCCTACATTTTGAAGAAAATAGAGAGCCAGCAAAATGCTTTAAGGAGGAAAATGACTAGATTCAAGTCACTGTACCTGCACAGCACTTAGTGACTCCAGATTCCAAGTAGATGCTAAGATTGGAAGTGGGGAGGCCAAATCTGAAGTCAGGAGCAATGGTAGACCCAGGGTAGAGAGGAAGAGCTAAGCCAAACTAGATCTCTGGAGCAATAAGTTACGAGACATGAGGAATAAAGAATCTGGGATGTTTCTCAAGGACAAGATGAGGTCACTAGCCTAAGTACTGTGCCATTCACATAGGAATGGACTACTGAGAGATTTCTTGTTTGTCATTTCTGGGGATCGGGGCACAAAGCAAATGTAATAGGTTTTGTCCTAAGTTCTAACATGGGAAAAACAAGGATAGTATCCCAACATTTGAAGAAATACCATTTAAATTGATTTTTTGCATTTTTCAGTTTTTTATGATAGTAAAACAGTAATAAACAGCACCAGAAAGCCTATACTAATGCCAAATATTTATTTCTTATAAAGATGAGATGAAACAATTACATAACGGAGAGTTGGTTTTGTTTCCCTGTGCAGACATGTTCTGGCTTTTGTTATCTCTGCTTTTTAAATAGCTGAAGGCAACTCTGAGTGGTGATTTATTCATAATAGGATCAGCTTGAGAAAAATGACAAGTTGCAGACACTGGCAAACCATGGAGCTCCTCATTAATATGCAAGAGAAGAAAATGGCCAAGTGATAAATTTAACATAGCACTAAACTAACAATATGTCAAGGAGGAAATAACTGGAGAATTACATTAGTATTTAAAACAGAATGTCAGGAAACTATGAATGTGGCACATAAGGCCAAATTTGAAGGATGATGAAAATAAAATGGAAGTCGCTGGTCCATTTTAGAGGGAACAGGAAAAGAAGACTTTGCAACCCACAATTCCCATTTGATCCTTCAGAGTTCCCTTCTAGGGCTGTGCTTGTGATTGCTTGGCATGAGCGAGCCCTGAGTTCAACACCCAGCACTGGAAAGCAAGCAAACAGAGAAAAAACAAAAAACAAAAAACAAAACAAAACAAAAAAACCAACCCTTTCTTATCATGGTGCAATCTCTGTGTTTGTTTATACAATGGAGGGGAATTTTTCTGGTGGCCATTTGGGAGCCCAAAGGAACATATTTAGATCAAAGAACCTAACTTGCTCCCGTCCCATTCTAGGTACCCAGAAAATCTTCAGAAACTGAGAGCAAGCTCAGAATTACAGAAGAGAACTGGGGAAGAGCCATGGAGACAGGAGAAGCGTCTGGCTTGGCCAGAATGAAAGAGGGGATAGCTTGCCTGCCTTAAGATAATAAGATCACAATGTTGGTGCTACAGGTCAGAACAGGAGTATGCAACAGTCGAATCCAGGGAGGCAGCAGGTCCAGTTACAACAATGGAATGTGAGGAGTGGGCTGCTTCAGAAGGACATGGTGTCCTATCAGAAACCTGATACCATCTGTTCTTCACAGTGTTTTGTCTAAAGCTTAGCACACTAGAGAGACATGGGATCGAAGGATTTTTGATTAATCTAAGAGCTCTTATTTCTGAACCTAATTTAAACAACGCTTAAACATTACTAATTTTTTGAGCCCAGGGTAATTTTAAATGAATTAATTTAAGGCGTTTCCCCCAGGATGACAAATTTATGTTAAATGATAAGAAATGATGAGTGCTTTTAAAATGCAAATCAGTCTAATATTTTTAAAAATTGAAAAATGAAATGCTAGGAACTTATGTGTGAAATAAGAGTTAGGACTGTTCTATTTTTAACAGTCATACACATTTCTGGGCTATTCTGGGTATCTTATTTTAGTGACATTTCATTTAAAGATACCATAAGGAGGGGGAAAATCTTTACATTGCTGTTACTGAACATGCTGGATTAAAGATTTGTAAGGGAAAGGGCACAGTGAGTCAAACATCTGACATCCCAGGGCAACTGGACTCTCTCTGAAGAGCATCCGGGTGGTGGTTCTCAGCAAGGGTCCTCGGCAGGATCACCTGTGTCCTTCTGCTTCTTTACCAAGTTCCTGCCGTCCAGCTCCTTCTGAGACTCTTTTCTGTGTCTTTCCTTATGTTTATTGGGCATCGTATTTGAATTCCTAGATTTCTTTTAAAATTATTGTTTATTTATAGGATCTCTGGGTTTTTCAGAGACATGAAAAAAAAATCTGTTACAGTTGCAAATGTTTTTCCTTCATTCTCCCATATTACTTATTTCTGTGTTCAAGATAAAGAATGAAGTCAAGAACCCTAATTGTCATCTCATAAATTTAACATGGAATTTGTAACAAGTTTTTCTCTGTCTCGCCACCCATCTCTCAAATAATGACAAGAAGACTTCTTATTAATTATGAAAGCTCAGCCTATAGCTTAGGCTTGTTGCTAACTACTTCTTATAACCTAAATTAACCCATTTATATTAATCTTTCCTTCAGCACGTTCTGCTTCCTCCGTGTCTGGCTGGCGACTCCACCTTTCTTCTTCCCAGAGTTCTCTCTCTGCCCAGAAGTCCCGCCTATACCTCCCACCTAGCTGTTGGCTGTTTATTATTTATTACACCAGTTACAGCAACACATTTTCATGCAGTGAACAAATATCCCAAAACAGGAATTCCCATACCTGAGGAGTGTTTTGTGTGGTTAGTGAAGCAGAAGTTTCCACTAAATAGCCAGCATGATAGAAATGATGGTGTAAGATGTTAGCTGATGAGAAATGCTCTCATCAAGTGTGTGGTGTTTGTGTGTGAAAATGAAGTGATGAACCATCACCCTCTTTTCCAGAATCAATTATCAGATCGTTTATTTTCTTTGATCCAAAAAAATCTATCTAGACAACAAGCCCTGTGGCTTTTCCTTCAGTTGCTAATGATGGAGGGGGAGGCTTTTTACTGTCAAAATGGATCTGAGAAGGATTGTTTTCACATTGCTATATTCTCTGTTAAAAATCATCTGACTTTTTCATGATCTTTTTCTACTCCTCTCTCAATTATCATTTTTAAAAAGACTTTTATAAAAATGAATTTAATTTGCTTTTAAATTCACTGAATTCTTCTAGCTTGTAAGGAATGAAAGGCCCATGGAGGAATGGTGTATGATGCCCCCGCTCCTGAACAGCTCAGACAGTAGAGGAGAGAGGCAGTATGGCACAGAGCAGAATGGACTCAGAGATGCCCACTCCTTTATCATTAGAACGCCTGTATGCCATTTCATTTGGCAGAAGACACTTGGAAGATGTCCTTAGAGGGCATGTATGTCATTTCATTTGGCAGAAGAGACAGTAGATATGACCGAGGTGAAGGACCTTGTGGTAAGAAGATGACTTTGGATCATTCAAATGGACACTATCTGACTACAAGCCTTAAAAAAAACAATTACTGGTTCCTAGTCAACTATCCAGAAAGATGGCAGCTTGGGAGAGACATCACTGATGCTGCTGATTTTAAAAACAGAGGAAGGAGCTAGATGTGGTAGTACACAACTGTAATCCCAACACTGGGAAGGCTGAGGCAGGAGGATCACTATGAGTTTTAGGCTACCTTGGGCTATGTAGTAAGTCCCTATCTTGGCTGGAATCAAAACCCCACAAAGTAAAATGAAAAATGAAAAGAAAGGAAAACAGAGTAATGGAGTCTCATATGCATGTCTTCCATCCCACACTCAGAAAGGGAAGCCGGATAGCACAAAGGGTGGGCTATAGAGTATGATCTTGTCTTAATAAACAGAAGGGGGAGGGAGGGGGAGAGAGGGAGAGAAGAAGGGAGGTAGACAGACAGACAGACAGAGAGAGACAGAGGCACAATGGGACCCTTGCCAAGGAATGTAAGTGACCTTTCCATGTTGGAAAAGAGAAAAGGATTCTCCCTAAACACATTAAACATACTAGTTTTAGTCCACGAGACTTCCAATCCATGCAACCATACATTAACACATTTTTTTTTGTTGTTATTTAAGCCACTAAAACTGTGGTCATTTGTTACAGTAGCAAGAAGCAGATGTGCCCCATAATGTGCCAAGCACTTGAGCTTGTGGTCACTGTGGAAAAGGAGAAGACAGAAAACAGGGGTTTGGGTCTTCAGTGCTGGGCAAGAGTGACAGGATGGAGAAGACAGCGCTAAAGAGTGGTTTTGGGGTGGTCCTTAAAGTCATAGGACTTAGTCCGGAAGTAGGGAAAGGAAGAAACCCAAGTCAACACACAACATGTTTGCATTTCAGCTTTCTGTAGGAGCAAAGTTATGAAAAACTTGAAAAGGGAATATAAATACTTTTGTTCCTGTCAAAATTGCAACGAGACACTCTGAAATCCTTCGACTTTTCCAGCAACATATGGTGACTAATAAACACTTTATAATGCATTGCTAGACTTTCAGAAGACAAGAAAATGCCCCAAGCCCTTAATTCCACCACAAATAAAAGAATAAAAATGTGATAGAGCTCAGACCTTCATTTAAGGCCAGCTAAAGAGGATGAAGGACGAAAACTGATGCTACTCTGAAACCGCCCAAGTGCGACAGGAAGGTAAGGAATCAATCACCAGGCACAGAGGTGGGAAAGTAGGTGCTGCCAGCACTTGATGATTTCTGGTCCTGGGAAGTCTTGCCCCCAGGAAAGATGGCTGAGAAGCTGAGCAGTGCAAATATAGACTGGAAAACTTCACTGCATTAAAAATTAAAACAGAAGATGGGCAGTGGTGGTGCACACCTCTAATCCCAGCACTCTGGAGGCAGAAGCAGACAGATCTCTGTGAATTTAAAGCCAGCCCTGTCTACAAGCACTAGTTCCAGGACAGCCAGGGCTATACAGAGAAACCTTATCTAAAAATGGAAAAAAAAGAAAAAGAAAAAAAGAAATTAAAACAGAAAACAATGCCAAAAAAATGAAAGAGAGGAGGAAGAGGGGGAGGAAGCCAGGAAGAAATGAGGGTGGGTTATAAACATGATAGCAATATAAATACCAAGCAAAATAGAACTCAAAATATATAAGGACTCCAAGAACTCAATAAAGAAAACAGTACAATTGAATAAAAAGTCTTATAAACAGGCATCTCACAGAGCAGGAACACAGATGGTAATGAAGCTGGCTAGGATGTTCCCAGAGAACTTCACATTAAAACAAGATACCACGTTACAGTCATCTGAGCAAAGGGGAGAAATCTGCTAACACTAAGTGTCAAATGACAGTGTATTTGACATGCAAACAACACACAACTGGTGGGAACTTACAATAAACGGGTTCACTTTGGGGAGGAAATTGGCATGATGTATACTAGTTTTAAATATATATCTCAGAAATTCCAGTTAAGGTATCTAACCCTTGAGAAACTGGAAATTGTGTTTCCAGGGTCACAAATATGAAAACATCCTCAGTAATGCTGGTAGAATAGTGAAAAAATAAAATAGAAACAGCTCAATTGATCACAGCCAAAGTGGTGATTAGATATTATATATTCCCACAAATATTACACAAGTATGACATTCATACAAATGTATGCATATGAATAACTGTCATCTAGCAAATCACAGAGAAGTACATATTTCAGTAAAAGTTGTCTAAGACTCCAACATTTAAGTAATAAATTATTTGGGAATATATTTATATAGGTAAAATATGGCTTGATTATTCAGCTAAATTAAAATATTAAGTTGTAGAAGGCTAGAATAGAGCATCATTTTTAAACATCTATAAGCTATGCAAGACTAACTATATGTTATTTAGGCATCCATAGAGATAAGAGTAGTTTTACATGTAAAATTACATAGAAAAGTCAACAGTGAAACAAGTTTGGAGTAGACGATCCCTGGCATAGAAAGGTGGCACGTGAGGGGCATAGGAACTTCGACAGAGTCATGCTTTGGTCTAATCTGTAGGTGATATGGTTACTGCCTGACTCATCCTCTTTTAAAACTGACACACATGCGGTATGTGTTCTCTTTTAATAAAAATATTACATAATGCAATTTTAATTATACCACAAAACCCCCGGTAATGTTATCTTGATCAGGATGGCTATCCTTCCATTTCCTTAGTTTGGAGCTTTTTGGTGTCCAACTTGAAGGAGAGTGACAGGCTGAGAAGGAGAAAGCGTGTTGTAGATGATGTGTTAAAATGTTGTCTCAGAACTCGCAGCCTTCCCACACGTGGTGTGACAAAATTATTACAAAATGGTGGAACGAATTCTCGTTCCCTCACCATAAAATCAAGTCTCACTCATGTATTTTTTAAAGGAAAGTATAAAACCTGCTTCATTTTAATACATAGTTTAAGCATGCAAAGGGCTTTGATACCAAGGAGGGATGAGAAGTGTCCATTTGTCTATAATTAGTGAATTTATTTCAGACTTATTTCTCTGTGCTATCACTTTGGGCTAATTTCTTCACTGCCCTCACCATCCTCTGCCACTCTCCCAGCGCTCACAGGCCAACATTCTTACTTTCAACTTTCCAACCAACTTTCATCCAAAGTCCTCCCCATCACAGGCAATTCTCCACTGACTGGCTCTTGAGAGTGGGGGGCACAGGCAGGGTGGGGTTTGATCTGACATCATATGTATAATAGAATGATCGGGAATCAGGGCCATACTGCAGGCTGTGAAGCAGATAAAGCCTGTGTTCTAAAGTCACCCAGCTGAGTCCAAATCCCTAGCACTTCTACCCTTCCGCTAGGTGACAGCTGACAAGCCACTGAAATCATGAGAGTCTTCGCTTTCTCACCAGGGTAGGCAGTTAGTAAAACTATGTCCTATATAATACGATGTAAGTGGTGGTTGTGAGGATTCCATATGTTTATGAACTATCAGTACTTAGTGTATGCTCTAATGTGGTGCACTGTTTGTTAGGCTCTTTCTGAACCTCCAATGGAAGCAGGTTAGTTCATGGTTTAATGCAGGTTTCTCGGCATTCCTTTTCACTGTGGAACCTGTTTCCTGAGCCGTTGCAGCCACTGAACCAAAAGCGAGCACAGGAGTTGACCTGTTTGTCATAATACCATCGGACTACATAGTCACCACAGTTTCCAGGTTTCAGAGCTTCCTCACATCTTGGATCTAGAGAGAAAAGGGGGTGGAGGTTACTAGGAGTTTTTCTTTCTCTGAAGACATCAGGGAAAAAAACAAAAGCTTTATGAAGTAAAAAACATAATTTTTTATGCATAGGAACAGACCAATTGAGAAAACATGATTTTAAGTTATTGAAAGGAGGGTTCTATATTACACTCACTACCTGAAACTCTACCATGGTGATCCATTCCTTCAAAATCAAGTCTGTCATCTTTATGAAACCCCATTAAATTGCACATTTCCAAGAAGGCATAAGTGAGAATCCATTTACTAACACCTCTGGGGAATTTTCTGACAGGAGAAGATAGGATTATATTTTTGAAAAATTGTCTCACAAGGTAGCCTAGGCTGGCTTCGAACTTGTAATGTTCCACCCTCCACCTCCTGAAGACTGGTATTACAAGGATGTGTTACTGTGCCCAGCCCAGGACTTCTGTATTTAATTTAAATAAAACATAAGCACCCAAGGGCAGTTTTGATATTGCAGTTGTCTGTTTAAAGGACAACTGTTACAGGCCCCAAGAAGACAGGGCATGACCCTCTAATGTCAGTTACTGTGGACTTCAGAAGGGCACCCCTATAGGAAAGTCAAAACAATAAGGTCACATGCCGCTAATTTCATCAGAACCTCCGACTCATTGACCAACAATGCAGAGTGCCTTGATTCTTATTTTCTACCTGAAAATAATCTTACCCAAGGTAAGAAAAGCCAGACAAACAGAAACCAGCTGCCCAAGACCATCTTGGAGATGCTTCCTGCATCACCAGTTTCGTCTCTATAGCAAAGCCAGTCTTCCCGTCGACTCCATTGATCATTCCCTCACGTTTGGAGCGTGTCTGGATTTGTTTGCCAAAACCGATCTCTAAATCTACTTCTGCTATGAAGACTCCTTAGAACTAATATAAAAGAAGAGATTTACTCGACCCCTACCTCAAGAACTAAATAACTTATATTGTGCAACCTGTTTTCAAGTTCTTCTAAGCTTCTGTTGGACTTGGGTATTGTTGCTTTTTTTGTATGTTGCAAAACATATGCAGTGACGCACATCTCCGTACATATACTAACTTGGATAACATGTTGCTGGATCAGAATCTGAGTTATACAATCAAAAGGGTCAAAACCCCAAATATCTGCATTTGAGAAGAACACAGAGCCAGTGAGGCTATGGCAAACAGGAAAACAATCACCTCTGAAACATTCAGAATAAAACCTGTGCTGTAACATTTCCATACTGACATTTCCTCTCTGGGCAGCTGCCCCTCAAGTTCCATAGGACTCAGCCAAAACCAGCTTTGTCTCCCCGATTAAGTTATAGCACTTCCTCGGAGGAAATTCTAGAGACCACGCTGGTGTGATTCCCTCACAATGGGGATACAGCAGCTGTGTGACAGATGTCTCTTACCTCTGTGCAGTGATTTTTCTGACTGTAAAATCAAATCGGGATTTCGAGTTCTGGTTTCTGTTCCCTCGGGGCTGCTGAGCAATGGTTCAGGTGTACTGGTGGCCTCAGGCGGACTCAGGACAGCCAAGTGACCAGCCTCAGTCAACACGGTGGGTTCAATCTCTTCATTCTGGCCTCTAGAGACATTAACCTACACACACACACACACACACACACACACACACACACACACACACACATCACATATACACACCACATTCATATACCACATATACAAACATCACATATACATATCACATTCATATAACACATACACATCACACATACCACAAAACACACACATATACCAAACACACACAAACATCATATATACATGCCACATTCATATAACACACACACACACAAGAAAGAAGGAAAAAAACATAATTTTTTGTTTCTGATAATGTCAACTCAACAAGGCTAACCGATTTCTTGGAAAAATAAAGATTTTTTTCTTTTCTTTTTTTTTTCTTTTTTGTCTAATACTATTTCAAGTAAAGCTCACAAAATCGTGCCCTGGCCCTAACTAGAGAAAGACTGGCTTTCCTGCTACTTAGTGTGGGTTCTAGTGTGTACACACTCATTGTCTGTATCCGGGCTCAGATGCTCTTCTGCTGAGAACTTCCATGGAGAATTGCATGCAGGGCATGAAATATGTAAAACTGAAAAGAGATGGTCTTCACTCTTCTTTTGGTTGTTGCTATGAATAAAAAAATTCAACACTAATTTAGCATTATCTGGTCTTTTTTACTCCATTTCCTAACCTTAGAACTCTTACTGAGATATTCCAAAATATCTACCCATAACTCAATGAATCTTGAGTCAAAGACTTGGGACAAGAGAGGACAACACAATTTAAATGAAAGCTGCCCCCCCACGTCCCATTTGATGATTGCTCAGTCCCAGCTGAAAATCCTGTGCCTTCTCCTGCTATTTATCACCAGAGCCCAGCTGATGTCCAGTGCCGTAGGATGCTTAGCTTCTAAGGATTCCGAGAAGCACTTCATCTCTAAGGCACCCAAGACCATAACTACAAAAGCAAATTGTTTACACTCAGACTTTCAAGTTTCATCTCAATTTATGATATATAATGAAATAGGGAAATTACTTTGCTTAAGAAAAAGTCAAAAGTCGTTTTCTTGACCATTATCAAGAGTTAGGCAAGTCACTTGTAGGAATAATTGTAAGTGGGTTTTTTGGGGTTTGTTTGTTTTTTGTTTTTTGTTTTTGTTTTTCTTTCTTGGAACTTAGCTACATGGAATGCAATCAGTCACTCAAATTCAGTCCTAGCCCAGTGTGGTTCTTCTTACAAGGTGCCTCAATCTCCTCCTTTTTGTTGATTTCAGTAAGCAAATCTACGGACTAAATAAAGTAGTTTTTCTGATGATTTTTTAAACCAGGGATCCCAGCAGACAGTGAGCAGAACTAGCTGTCATTAGTAGATGTCCTCTGTTATCTACTGTTTTACAGAATTCGATTCTCTACACACATGCATGCAAACACACTCACACATACTCACATACCCTATCCAGTGAGCCCACTTTAATCTGATTACTTATGTGTGTGTGTCTCTTAGTATCTTCGAATAGAACATTTTCAGGCTGGAAGGAAATGGTTCAGTCCCCTGTTCTCCAACAGGAAGGGAGAAAGGCTCTGACCCACAAAGAAACACTGTTCTCTTCCTTCCCATCGCCACTTTAAATGACACTGTACCAAAAGAAAGCCTCTGGGAGCAGTCTACAATGGGAAACAGAGGGTCTCTGAGGGGAGTGTCCCGTGCTCTGGGCAGCAAGGATTCTTTAAAGCAGTGGTTCTCAACCTTCTTAATGCTGTGAATACAGTTCCTCAAATTGTGGTGACCCCAAACATAAAATTATTTTCATTGCCTTATAACTGTTATTAATTGTAATGTAAATATCTGATCCACATGATATCTGATATTTGACCTCTAAAGGGGTCGTGACCCACAGGTTGAGAATAACTGCCTTAAAGGCATTCCTTCTGCTTTTGAATCTTTACAGAGCTCGAGTCCTGGAGCCTGAGAAGTTCCTCTTTTTCTCTATGTAGAAATGCCTATTTGCTTCCTAAATCACATGATCATTTCAGAAATTCCACAACTGTAACATTATACCATGTTTCAGAATAAACACAATTAACTTTCTTCTATAAATGAGAATAATTTCATCAATCTTCTGGCTCAGTCAAGTTGGAGACTATTAAACAAATGTGTAATTGTTGTTGTTGGCAATTTAAAATTTTTCTTCCTTCTTACAAAAGCAAACATGTTTGCTGAAAGGAATTTTAGGAAATAATGGACAAGCAAAAAGAACGAAATAGAAATCAGAAGCAATTCTACTCACAGATAATTACTGTTGATATAGTTTCCCTACTCTAATTTTTTCCTATGTGAATATAGTTTTAACAACAAAAAATGCAGGCTGGGACTGAAACTTGATTTTTCATTTGTGTGTAACAGGACAGCCACTGTCTGAAAGTGAATTAGGAAGCTTAAACCTAATTCACCACAATTAGGTAGCTTAAGCCTACCCACCACTCTGTCCATTTCTGCTCTATCACATTGTTCAAAAGCAAGTGTAGAGCTGGAGACTTGGCTCAGTGGTTAAAAGCACTTGCAGAGGACCTGGGTTCAATTCCCAGCACCCACATGGCAGCTCACAGCCATCTACAACCCCAGTCACATGGAGATCCACTATCTTCTTCTGACCTCCAAGGGTTCCAGGCACTCAACTATGGGCAAAACACTCATACACATAAAACAATAAAATAAATAATTCTAAGTGGGTTTTTTTTTGTTGTTGTTGCTTTTAAAAAACAAGTACACTGACTGCTTTGTTCAGACTTAGCATTTCTCAACATGGTAGGTCAATGGTAGGTGTTGGCAATACAGCCAACACCTTCAAAGGCGTCAATCTGGCTTTACTGGATTCCTCCTAAATGAACTATCCAAGGTGGTAACTCTTCTTGGAGGTCCATTAGCACTTACTACACAGTGAAAGTAATTTGCATTCCAAAGTTTCTAGACTGCCTTGAGCTGCCCTTCCCTGGAATGACCGGGGCTTTCACAGATGTAGAATGCTAGACTGTACTCAGCTTAAAGTCTCCCACATTTTGATTGTCATTCATCAGGAAGTAACACAAGGAAACTTAGAAGTCTTTTTTTTTTCAAATAGGACATACATGAAATAGATACATCTCCATATTAGAAATAATAAAATGGAAAAAAACATAGAATTTGGAGCTGAAGAAATAAAGTATATATCTTCAGCACTGAGAACACACACCAAGTGTTCTGACTCTGTGTCTGCAGATTTCTTCTAGGTCAGTTCTCAGTATCCAGTTGCCTTGTTTTCTATTCTGGAGGACAGAACACCTCACACTCAAGGGGTAATAAGTCATCAGCAACAGCCAGTGCTTCCCCAGCAACTTCACAGTCTAATAATTCGCTGTTCCATAGGTTTTGCTGAGATTTGGACTTTCTCGCCACAATGAGAGGATTAATTTTATTTTATAAACAAGTAAATTGGGATTTGGCCAATGTAAGCACATCTGGCCGGCATCAGAGAAACTAAACAGCAATAAGCTTGGTATGATGTCTCTTGACATTTTCAGTGCCCTTGATTATGGCCTTGGGATAGGGTACTTTGTCATAGTCACTATAATATGATTAAGAAGCCTATAAAATTTTACTTCTATAGAACATTCAAAGAAAATACAGATACTGTCAAACATCTATGCTATTTCTCCTCCTCTGTCACTGGGCCTTAGCACCAAGTTAACATCGGCTGTCTATTATAAACAGGTTTCTAAGAAAATTCAGCCATAGTGAATTATATATGCAAGTGAAATAACTTGTATCTTTTTCTTTTCCTTCCTTCCTTCCTTCCTTCCTTCCTTCCTTCCTTCCTCCCTCCCTCCCTCCCTCCCTCCCTCCCCCCCTCTCTCTCTTTCTTCCTTTCATTCTTTCTTTTTGGTTTTTCAAGACAGGGTTTCTCTGTGTTGCTTTGGAGCCTATCCTGGAACTCACTCTGTAGCCCAGGCTGGCCTTGAACTCACAGAGATCCGCCTGCCTCTGCCTCCCGAGTGCTGGGATTAAAGGCATGTGCCACCACTGTCCAGCATAACTTGTATTTTTTTTAAGAAGAAAAAAATGACATTGTCATTAGGTAATTAATAAGCTAGAGACTATTTAGGAAAGAGTTGAGATATAAATTATGACCATGTGGTGATATTACTATTATTATTATTATTATTATTATTATTATTATTATTATTATCATTGGGTTTTCCAAGACAGGTTTTCTCTGTGTAGTTTTGGTGCCTGTCTTGGACCTCACTCTGTAGACCAGCCTGGACTCGAACTCACAGTGATCCACCTGTCTCTGCCTCTTGAGTGCTGGGATTAAAGGTGTGCACCATCACCGCCCAGCTCACGTGGTGATATTATTAATATAAGCAAATGAAGAGTTCTTGATTCTTGACATAATGACATAGTGAGAAGAGAAGTTGGTAGAATGGACAGAGGAATGTCAAGAACATTCTAGAGAAGACAGAGTGTGGGGAGTTATACTCTGGACGCATCAAAGGTTTCCTGAGAGATGACTGGCTGGTTGATGGGGCTGCACCGCCAAAGGGAAACATAAAAGAGAACCCAGTGAGTGGGGGTGGGGGGGTGGCTAACCATCTGTGGAACAGTCAGAATAAGGTACACAGAGGTCATGAGAGGGTGACTGTGGGGTCGAAGTCAAAGGTCTGAATTGGGGACTTAGGTGTGGCAGTTGTCAGGATGTGTGTCCCTGGAACTCACAATGAGACTGTAGAAGACAAAAAGCAAGTTTAAAATAAATCTCAGAAGAGAAAGGAAGGGGGAGAAAGAGCTGAGGGGGTGTCTATATGTAAGTGGCAGACAGAGAAAGAGAGAGGAACCCCTGAGGTAACTGAAAAAGTACTAGCAGAGGGGTGGAAATTCACTTCAGAATGTGGCTGTCGTGTTATACACAAAGGAGAGGTCAAGTAAGGATTTGGCAATCAGCTGGTCCTTGGTGGCCGTCTGCAGAGTGCTGTGGATGATTGATTGATAAATAAAACACTGATTGGCCAGTAGCCAGGCAGGAAGTATAGGTGGGACTAGCAAAGAGGAGAATTGGGAGAACAGGAAGGTAGAGTGGAAAGAGATGCAAGACTGCTGTCCAGGGAGCAGCAGGTAAAGGCAGCAGGTAAAGCCACAGAACACATGGTGACATATAGATTAACAGAAATGGGTTAATTTAAGATAGAAAAACTAGATAACAAGAAGCCTGCCACAGCCATACAGTTTGTAAGCAATATAAAAGTCTCTGTGTGTTGACTCGGTTGGGTCTGAGTGGCTGCGGGACTGGTGGGTGAGAGAGATTTGTCCTGACCATGGGCCAGGCAGGACTGGAGAAAACTTCAGCTACAGCAGAGGCACACTGGAGGCTTCAGATGACAGTAAAGGGACTACAGAAAGATGGAAGAAGAATGAGGTACCAGAGAATGAGAGGAGAGTGAGGTGAGGAAGAAATGGGGGAAAGAGAGAGAGTGAAGGAGCAGAAGACACAGACACATGCAGAGAGAATAAAGAGCCGGAAAGCAAGAGAAAGACGGAACAGAAGACACTATCCTAAAAGTGGTAATGTTATTATGAGCAGATAGAAATAAATAGGATATTAGCAAAAGTGCAGAGTGAATTCAGAAAAGGCTGCTTTATTTTTTACAATAGGTTAATCTGAAACCTACTTGCTGAGCCTAGGGAGAATGTCTGGTGGGGAGGAAGAAGCCAAGTCCCAACTTGGAACAAGTAGAAGGAAGCACTGAAGAACTTTAGTTAAATAGCATCACATCAGAGCTGAGGCCAGAGGCCAGGCTCAGATTCTGGAGTGAAGCAATATATTCAATTCCAGCATCAAGTCTGAACCTGACCAGGGTAGCAGTTCTTTGAGAATGTTCCAGTAGAAAGTTGGCATGTTAGCTCAAGTCTGTAATCCCAGCACACAGGAGGCTGAAGCAGAAGGATTGCCATGGATTTGGAGCCAGCCTTGGTGCATAGTGAACTTCAGGTCAGCTCAGACTATAAAATAAGCCCCCATCTTTAAAAAAAAATTCCAATGAAGCCCAGCTCAGAAATGGCTTGTTTGGGTGACCTTGAGATTGGATGATGGGTGCAGAGAGAACTGGAGACAGGGGCATCCAGCTAATGACCCGATGGCACAGAAGTCAGCCCTGTGATGACCTGCAGTGTACACTGGGGCAGAGGATTCCTGTACAGTGGAGACTGGCAGGAAGAGGGCAGCTCTTGCATGCTCCCTCCACCACACCCCCTCTATCCAGTGACAAAGCTGCCCCTGGGGCTCATCCCACACTAGCTTGGCTGTCAGTCATCTGGTTGCTAGGGAACCAGTAAGTATAGAAACCCCACATCCTCCAGAAAATAAAAGTGGTCTGGCTGTCAGTGATCTAAGTTATATGCAGTTGAGGAAGAATTTTTCATGACACGAAGAATTTTTTTTTCAAGAGTAGATAAGATTTCATTCCTTCCTACTTCTTCAAAATGAAAAAAAGTATGTAAAGAATTCTGTAAGAAACTAGTTCAAGTGGATTAATGTCCATGCACAGACAGTAATTATTAATTCATTTAGAATTGTGGAAGATAACTTCACACAGGAACTGGAGGTGCTTATGGAATTAATGGACCATTGCTGGATATAACGATTAAACTGATAAGTTGATGTTTAATTGATTTCTCTGCTTTGCTTTCATTTATATCATGAAAATTTTAACCCAACTGTCCAAACCAGGAAGAATAAATAAACATGAAGTGTTAACGTTATTAATGTTATCATATATTTAGGAAGCATCTACAGTAGAAGGATTTTGCCGACTTTTTTGAAGTCTTTAGTTATTTAATCTTCTCATTTTCCCTCTTCTAGCCTGTCCTCCCATCCCCCACTCCACTTAACCCTTCCTGTTGCATTATTCTATCTGAAACCTTTCTGTCATTGTGTTCTCTCTCCCCTTCTCTGGAGCCCTCCCTCATGGTCCCTCACTAATTTCCAGACCTCTGTGGGTATTCCAAATTTGAAACAGACATGTGTCTGCAGATTCAAAACTAGCATACACAAATGAGAAAATGTGATGTTTGTCTTTCTGAACTTGAGTTTCACCACTGAGAGTGACAGTGTCTAGCTCCATCCATTTACCTACAAACTTCATTTTTCTTAACAGCTGAATAATATCCCACTGTGTGAATGCACCGCATTTTTATCATCCTATTCATCGGCTAATGATAGAAACAGGTGATTTCCGTCTCCTGACTCTTGTGAATAGGGTAGCAATGAACATGGATGTGCAAGCATCTCTATATCAGGTTTGCTGGCTAGTCATATGCCAGCTTCACACACAAACTAGAACTATCTGGAAGGAACCTTAATCAAGAAATTGCCTCAATAAGATCCGGCTGTAAGGCATTTTCTTAATTGATTGATGGGAAAGGGGCCAGCCCATTGTGGGTGTTTCTATCCCTGGGCTGGTGGTCCTGGGTTCTATAGAAACCAGGCTGAGCAAGCCAGGGAAAGCAAACCAGTAAGCAACATCCTGCCATGGCCTCTGCATCAGCTCCTACTTACAGGATCCTTCCCTGTTTGAGTTCCTGTCCTGACGTCCTTCAGTGATGCACAGTGCTGTAGAAGTGTAAGGTAAATGAACCCTTTCCTCCCCAGCTCGCTCTTTGGTTATGGTGTTTTGTCACAGCAATAGAAACCCTAAGGCAGTAGGACACAGAGTTCTTTGTGTATACGCCGAGGAGGGGTAGAGTTGAATCACATGGTAGACCTATTTCTGGGTTTTTGAGGGACGTCAACACCAGTTTCCACACTGGCCCACCAGTTTGCACTCACACTCACACCAGCAGTGAGTCCATCTTCCCCTTTCTGTACATCCTGTGCCAGCATTTGTCGTCTTTTTTTTTTTTTTTTAAACTTAGCTATTCTGACTAGGGTAAGATGAAATCCCAAAGTAGTTTTAATTTGTATTTTTCCTGATGGCTGAGCATTTTGAATATTTCTTAAATGTTTCTCAGCCATTTGTGTCTCATCTTTTGAGAACTCCATTTTTAAATTGAGTTTTTTGTTTTCTTGTTTTGTTTTTTTTTTGTGGAGGAGAGAACTTCGTATATTCTATACACTAACTCTTTAGCTCTTTGTAAGATGTATGGGTGGTAAAGGCATTTTAACCATTATGCAGGCTGCCTCTTACTGAAATCAGAAGCTTTTTAGTTTCTTAAGTTCTCATTTATTATGGTCAAGTCAAGTATAGTGGTGCACATCTTAAGTCAGCACTCCAGAGGCAGAGGCAGGGGGATCTCTTTGGAGTTCAAGGGTAGCCTGGTATACATAAGAATTCCAGGACAGCAAGAGCTACATCGTGAGATCTTGTCTCAAAAACACAAAACAAACAAAAAATTTGTTGGTCTTAATTCCTGTGCTACTGGGATCCTAGGATCTATTTATGTCTACAATTTTACAACAGTGTAATTAGTATTTTTCATTGAAGAAAAGCTTCAGATTTTTCTTTTAGGCCAATAGCTAATATTACATTTATTTCATCAATAAGTATGGTTTGAATGTCTACTAGATGTAAAACAAAACATAATTTTAAGTCAGGTAATTAAACAAGGTTTAATTAGATGCAGATTGTGTCCTCAAGGGATTTCAATCAATTAGAAAATTAAGGTACATACACACATAATTATTAATAATATACAGTGTAATAAATTATAGAAGAAAGCATAAATTACCCTTAAGAAGAGGGGCAGAGTACGATGGATAATCACAGATAGCTCCCCTTGACTGTTCTACAAGAAAAACAGCGGAGTCTTCCCAGCTATGAACCAGGAGATACTTCTGCTATCTTTATTTCTCAACATTACTGTTCTCAGATATTTAAGAGTACAGCTCAGTCAGGATCAAGTCTCCTTCTATAGTTAAATGGAATGCTTAAAAGGTTAGATTTTCTTTGCAGTAGACACCACCAACTTAAATTTCAGACTAAAGTGTAAATAATTCGTACCAAATTTTTCCCTAAGAACAGATTTTTTTCAGAAAGATAAGGAAGAAGGAATGACAGACCTATCTGAACGAAGTGATAAAAAGGACAGCAAAGAAAGGAATAAGGCACACACAAAAGAAAGAGAAATAGACTTCTAGCCATTTGCATACTTTGCAACATGGCTTAGAATAGACTTGGGAACAATTTGAGAACCTGAAGGTTTTAATTGATTCATTTTATTTCAGATACTTGGATGCTATAGCAATACAGATAGATACTCATGCACAGAATATGACTGGGTGTTTTGAATGAGAATGCCTTCCATAGGCTCATATGTTTAAATGCTTGGGCCTCAGTAGTAGTAGAACTGTTTGGGAAGGATTAGCAGGTGTGGCCTTGTAGAGGCAGTGTATCACTGGGAGTTGGCTTTGAGGTTTCAAAAGCCCATCCCAGGCTCAGTATCAGTTTCTCTTTCTCTTTGTCTGTGTGTCTCTGTCTCTCTGTCTCTCTCTGTCTCTCTATGTCACTCTCTCTGTCTCTGTCTATCTGTCTGTCTGTCTCTCTCTGCTTGCTGCCTATGAATCAGGATGTAAAGCTCTCAGCTACTGCTTGAGTACCTGTCTGTTTCCCACCATGATGTTCATGGACTAATCCTCTAAAACTGTAAGCAAGCCCCAATTAAATGGTTTCTTCTGTAAGAATTGCCATGGTCATGGTATCTCTTCACAGCAATAGAACAATGTGACTAAGACAATAACCATTTATATACACACATAGTTATAATAATATTTCATTTCTGTACATGTACATCTACCTTTAATTGATGAGATTTCTCAGGTATCTCAAAGGTTTAAGATGAGGTGAATGTACGTTTGTCTGCTCAGACTAAATCGTTATTGGGAAACTGGTTGCTTACAAATTCTTCTACTAAGAGAACGCATTGACTTGGGAGCATTCCAAGAAATTCAGAGAATTCTCAAAAGAAGAATCACAAATGGCTGAAAGACATTTAAAGAAATGCTCAACATCCTTAATCATCAAGGAAATGCAAATCAAAATGACTCTGAGATACCACCTTACACCTGTCAGAATGGCAATGATCAAAAACACTAATGACAGTCTATGTTGGAGAGGATGTGGAGCAAAGGGAACACCCCTCCACTGTTGGTGGGAATGCAAACTTGTACAACCACTGTGGAAATCAGTATGGTGGCTTCTCAGAAAATTGGGAATAGATCTACCTCAAGACCCAGCCATACCACTATTGGGCATATACCCAAGGAATGCTCAATCATACCACAAAGATACATGCTCAACTATGTTCATAGCAGCACTATTTGTAATAGCCAGAACCTGGAAACAACCTAGATGCCCCTCAACTGAAGAATGGATTAAGAAAATGTGGTACATATACACAATGGAGTATTACTCAGCAGAGAAAAACAATGACAGAATGAAATTTGCAGGCAAATGAATGGAACTAGAAAATATCATCCTGAGTGAGGTAACCCAAACCCAGAAGGACAAACATGGAATGTACTCACTCATAAGTGGATACAAGATATAAAGCAAAGGATAATCAGACTTCAACCCACAGAACCAGGGAGGCTATATAGCAGGGGGGACCCTAGGATGACTGTGGCTTATAATAAGTTTTTGTTTTACTCAAAATAAATAAATAAATAAATAAAAAACAAAACAACAACAACAACAAAAAAAGAAATTCAGATTATCTCACCCTCCCCATCCTCAGCTGGAGTGCTTCACCTCTCACCATCTGTTAAAGTCACTTGCCTCTCAGGGCGATCAGAATTCCTAGGATACCATTCCAAAGGCACATGGTCTTCTTGTTTCTCATTCCTATAATAACTTATCCTTGGGTGCTACTAAGGGCTTTAACATGGTGCAAACAAACTTCATTATCTTCTATTTAAGAAGTAGCCCCCCCCCCCCACCATGTAGTCTTCATTGTCACCTATGGTATTTCACTCTATCTTATCTCTAAGCTGGTATCCCCATGGTCACATCAAGACCCACCTTTGCTTCAACTGCCAACTCACCAAATCCTGCTAATTCTACCTAGAAAAGGCTCTTCAATCTACACCTTCCTCTTATTTCTACTGCCCCTGCTTAGCTTATTTACAACCTTATAATCTCTCAACCAAGACTGTTACACATCTCATATCCCAGCAAGGCAGGAGAAAGGACAGGCAGGGCTGGCAGGCAGAGAGATTATATAGAAGGAGAAAGAAAGAAAAAAAAAGGAGTTGTCACAGAAGGAGAGGACCCAGGGGCCAGCCACCCAGCTACACAGCAAGCCACAGAGTAAGAAACAAAGAAAAGTATATGGGAATAGAAAAGGAAAAGCCCAGAGCCAACAGATAGATGGGTTAATTTTAAGTTAAGAAAAGCTGGCTAGAAACAATCCAAGCTAAGGCCAGACATTTATAATTAAGAATAAGCCTTCATGTGTGATTTATTTGGAAGCTGCGTTCAGGCCCCTCAAAAGAGTAAAAAAAAAAAAAAAAAAAAAAAAAAAAAAAAAAAAAAAAAAAAACCAACCAAACAAACAACAAGAGACTCTCTAGTTTTCTCCGGATCTGATTGGTTTAAGTCAGTTTCCAGAAGCTTGCTAAGAGGACAGTTATGTTTGTCTCTGTCTCCAGGAGGAAGCTATCCTCACTAGGAAGCTGAGCACCAGTCCTGAGCACCCACCTGTACCTACCTTGTACCATGGTCATGTACAGCCCCCACCCCTCCTATTCCATGAACAGAAGCAAAAAGCCTGAAGGATAAGAATGTGATATGGAGTTGGGAGATTGACACTTGGACACATGTGTAAACTTTGGGAAAACCTGAGAGGCTACAGGTGGCTGCACCAATGAATGAATGTGGGAAATCTGTAGCTTAGTAGAAAATGATATGCAAAGCATAACAAGGGGGTAAATTTAAATAACATAGTATTAATCTGTCCCAGGGCGCATGTCTACTATGATGGTAACAGTATAATATAAATATATTATTTGTGATGCTCAATAAATTATATAAAAAATGGAAAAAAATTAATCCATCTTCATGTTATAAGTTCCAGGGCTATTTCAAGACTGGAAATCTACCATCGAGATGGTAACACTTGGAACCAAGGACCTAAAATTATATGTAGCTCAGCTGATCCTGAGCAGGCAGGGCAGGGACGGACAATGCCTTCAATATCAGACAGACACCATTTCGGTGCAAGGAGTAAGCCAACAGCTACTTACTGACCGAGAGCTACTTCCCAACTCTCAGCTACTTCCCAGCTCACAGCTACTTACCGACTCAGACATTTCTTTTGTGGGCTTTGGAGTAGATGTGCCGAGATCTCGCCCTGACATCCCAAATTCAGGCTGAAGGGATGATGATCCAAACACTTGAATGAGATAGGAATCAAAATCCTCACAAATTTTTTTGGACAATTTTTGCTTCAGAGTATCTTTTTAAACAGAAGCAGAAAAGGGGATTAGTGGAGCAGTGAAACTTTACTCAATCCTACTTAAAGAGATCAGCACTGTCCTTAAACAAGCCCTTCCCATCATTTGAACTAAACTGCTAAGCTAACTATGGTAGGAAACATGTCATTATCTGTAAACGATTGTGTCAAATCTCTTTATTTAATAGTACACAGTAGCACAGAAGGCATAAGTATCATCAATGCTCATTTATCCAAAGTGCCAGTTCACTGAGTTATTCTGGAGACAGGGCTAGCCTCCTAATACTAAGTAAAATAGGTAGTTGCATCTTGTTTTAGGGTTAACAAAAGGCCAATTAATCCAAAAATATATTCTTTATTACTGTAACAAATTAAAAACTCTCTCAGATAAGATGATAAAGCCCTAATTCAATTGGTAAAATATAACTATTTTCTCAAATGTGTGATACTTTTGGTCATTCTAACAAATGAACAGTCCAGTGAAACTGAATACATCAGATGAATCTACCAGTCAGCCAGCGGAACATTGAGGAAATGGAGACCCAGCTCAGCAAATCTCGTGAGCACGGTAAGTTACCCCTATGGCTGGTGGTTTTGGTACTTGGTGTAGGAAGAGCCTGAGTTAGTGAAGTAGTACTCAGCTGCATACTAGTTTTCCCGTTGGTAAGTATCAGTAAATACAAAAAGATATTTAGTTTAAGAATGCCCATCAGGTTAGCATAGTGACATACTTCCAAAGGTTACTATTTAAGATAAATTGCCAAGTATAAATTTTATAATTGTAAATATTATAATTTGAAATTATAAAAATAAAATTTAATAATATAATAAAAATAATGTAATTAATATAAAAATAAAATAAAATTATAAATGTATAAATTGTAAGTATAAAGTGAGCAGCTAGAGCATGACCTCCAAGCCCTGCTGCTTGCATTTCTCATCACTTTAGACTTCCATAACTTTATCATCAAGTTTTTTAAATTTCTTTCCAATTCCAGTTTTTTGTTTGTTTGTTTTGGGTTTTTTTTGTTGTTTTTTTTCTGCTTTGCTTTTTGGTCATGACACCCCTTCTTATAGTTAGGAAACTTGTGAACAGTTACCAATAGTCCCAACATCAAAACTCCCGTTCTTTCCCTTCATCCCTGTCCACTGCCATGGAAACTCCAGTTGAGCTCCACAACTGAACACTCACGACACATGAATAAATACAGGATGGTGTCCTCTACACTCAATGTCACAACACTTAGTCTTTAGCCTTGTGTAGTTTACAGGTTACAATGTAATGTTGACATAATCCTCTTTAACTTCCTGGTTTCTGGCTGTGCGGGGCAGCTACCCACCAACCCCACAGCTCCCCAGAGTTTTCTTGAGTGTGAGTAGCAGGAAATATTAGATAGAAGGATTTAGATTGTGGAGATAAACAGAAAATACAGGATAGCCTCAAGAGGGCCTGGAACCTATTCCGATGGGCCCTGACTGTCTCTGCCTTAAGGTATTTATAGAAACACCAAGGGATGGAGCAAAAGATGTCCCCCTTCACAGCCAAGTACAGACCATCTCAGACACCTGCAGTCAGGCCCATGGTCTAATCATCCTCTCTATGCAGATCTGCTGGGTAAAGCCACAAGGAACCTGAAAACGGGCTCCCACATGGCTGTTGCCAAGATAATCTCGTGGTGATACTGCAAAGAACACCATAAATCTGCAAATACTGCAAAATACCCAGAACACCATAAATCCCTTGGCAGACATCCTTACCTTGCAGGGTAAAGAAATCATCAAACTGATAAACATGTTCTGGGTCAGTAGCAATGACATTCATTTCTTGGTGAAAAATTTCGAAGTTGGGATCATCTTTCTTCACCACCCCAATCACAAATATTTCCACATTGGAGTCATTGGCATCCTTCACCACGTCTGCCAGTTTCTTTTTATCTCGGGAATCTGTCTGTCCATCAGTGATCACCAAGGCCACCTTCTTTACACCTGGCCTTGCTTCTTTGAACATGTCATTGGCTGCTTGAAGAGCAGTGGCTGTATAGGTGCCCTCTCCCAGATACTGCATGTTGTCCACCACCAGCTTGAAATCATCCTTGCTGGAGAACTGCTTCAGGCTAGCCACTTTCTCCACCTTGTGGCTATAGTTGATTATGCCTATCCGGGCTGTGGCAAGGTCCAGGGCTACCCGGTCAGCCAGAGTCTTCACAAAATTTTGGATGATCTGAAAGTTCTCTGGTCCCACACTTTCTGAACTGTCGATCACAAACACCAACTCCAGTGGCGTCTCTTTGCATTTGGGCCCACAACCTAAGGATGAATATAGACATAGAAATGTTGCAGAAATGAAAAAAACATTACAGATTAATATCACCACCATGGGAAAGTGGCAAGATGGGTGGCAATGAACCAAAGGCCTCAGCTGTGGTTTTCTTTTCCTATTGCAGTAGGAACAGCTTATAACTCTCTCCTCTTTGGACTCCACACTTTACTCAAAAAAATATGTATGGGGGATGTTTTGTAGAAATTTCCTCCAAACTGAAATGTTCTAACCTGGACAGAAGTTGCTTAAGATGAAGGAAGTTCTAGAAGGAGGAAATCAACAACTCACAAGTCTTAGGAAGTCTCTGAAATTTACCAGATTCATATAGAAGCAGAAAGGACTGCCTACCAGTCACATAGAGAGTTCTGGATTAAGATTCTAGTTTTATTTTTGTTTTTTGTTTTTTTTTAAGCAGGCACAATGCTTGGAATGTCTTCTGGTAATGCTGGTGCCTTTTAGTCATTTATGTTCTTGTAAGTAACCCCTCCCACAGATTCCTGAGAGTCACCCCAATAAACTCATTGGCTCACCAAGTCGGGCTTTGGTAACATTGTGACTTTGATCTGTCATGCATTTCCTATCTGGGGTAAACAGACATTTTTCTGTCTCCCCACTAATAGTGTCTTACCACAGAAGAGTGGAACTGTAGTACAGCAGATAATAAACACCTGTATGTCTTATATCAAACTGTAAAAGCCTTTTGAAAACTTAGCATGTTCCGTGTAAGCCTCCCTGCTTCCATTCCTCTCTCAGAGGCGACTGCTGTTCTGAATTTGCTTTCCTCATTCTACAGTTTGTATTTAAACTACAGCCCAAAGCTGCTATTTTAACCTTCAACCATATCTTTAAGTGGAACTGGAGATTTGCTCACTGGTATGCCGGATGGATAAAGTGAAAGGATGAAAATGTTTAATTGGGGGGTAGATTAGGGCCCTGGAGCCTACACGAGCGCAGCTGCTCTAGGCAGTGTCTCCAGTCCCCCACTGGGAGGATTATTACAGCTCCCAAGCTCTCAAGGAAGCCAGCAGTCCATCTGCACCTGAACCCTGTGATAAGAGGGATTCCAGGAAAAACTGGTCGATAAGCAACCATTGAGAGCCGGGGTCCCAAAGATCTAATCCAGAAGCCATGTCTAAACTGTCCGATTACCAGAGGTCTCAGTTCTCAGGAGACAAAGAAGTGCTGGAATTTAGTACTGTTCTTGCCCCTGTCTCCTTCAAACACAGAAGTCATCCTCATCCCATCCATCTTCTCCTTCCGCTAATCTTTTTCGTTATTCTCTCTCTCTGGTAACTCTGACTCTAAAGTTCTTGGCCATGAGGGAATTTAGATTTCCTTGTGAAACAAGGTGGACCCCTGAATGTCTTCCTGCCTGTGAGATAGAACACAGTGTCAGAAATCACACTGAAACTCCCTTTGGAGAGACATCCCAGCTGAGGGAAAAGCCTGTGGCTGTCCTTAGCTAGTCTCCGGTGTGTGCTGGGCTTTTGCAACCAAATTTCCACCCTCTCAGGTTTCTTCCCAGGCTCAGGTAAGTCACTGACTATGGATGAGCACAGCACTTATAAAGGCCCTGCTACCCACACCCTGGGGCCTCCCACTCTCCAGGCAGCCTTAAGAAAATAAGAAAACAACAGCCTCCCCCCTGTCACCTCTCCATGTCCCACTGACTCTTCAGGTGAGCCTCCCATTTCCCCACCATGGACATGTGTCTCCTGAACGATCACATTAGCTCTGCCACACAGCACACAGTAGGGCTTATACTGTACAGGACATTTCACTTTCTTGATAATTAAATCTTACCACATATTTCGATAATAAGTTTGATAATTTCTTCTTTCTGGGGAAAAAGGAAAAGGTGTCAACATTAAGTTTATGATTACAGTATGTTTCCTATAATCCTGAGAGATTTGTCTTATAGGCATTGGACCATCTGATTTACTCCTTCACTGGAGAAAATTAAACAAATAGCACAAAAGTTGGAAGTTGGATATAATATATATATTTCTATATACATATCTTTATATATATATATGTAAAGTTGAGCAATCTTTATATATATATAAAGTTGTGTCATACCCAAAATGAGGTTGAATAGTGAAACTTAATAGCTCAGACTTTTAGACCTTAAATCGAAGCTCCAGTACCTGTCAGCTGTGGGGCCATGGCTATTAGAGGACATAACAGTGGGACCCAGGCTACCAGACAACATAAAGTGGGACCCGGGCTGTCAGACAATGTAAGAGTTTCTGGGTCTTGGGGCAATGACACAGATTATATGAGGTGAATGTGCACAGGTCTGAGCTCACAAAGTCCCGCCTCCTCTGGCATGGTGCCAATCAGCAAACGATTTAGACAGTGTGCTGAGTCACTAAGGCAAGTGCTGAGACCTAGAGGTACCTATCCATTCTTGATCCTTTTTCTGTTCCAATACTCATTTCTTAAAGTCCCCTCCTCGTGTCCTGCTTTGCTTCTTGATTCCTTATGAAATGCTCTTGTATTTCTAAAAGCCCCTTCCTGTCCTGCCTGTCTGCTCTGCCCTATCGACAGGCACAGAAGTTGTCTGTCTGTTCTAATGGCAGGTTCCCGAAGTCGGTCTACCAACACTGTGCATTGCTTGTTGCTTGTTTACAAGGGACTGGATGGACTAACAGAGGCCAGAGTCTGTGTTTGCTAAAGACATGGGGCTGAGAATAACGTTTAACAGGACCCTGGATCTCAACAGGAATGAACGGCAGTCAATGTGCCAAGATAAAGCTAACAGATACAGAACATGAAACTTTAGAGAACAAAGCCATGATGACAGAATTGGGGTAAAGACAATATGTAACCGGTGACACAGCTTACTTAAATTAGCAGCATGATGGAGACTATTGGGGCCATTTTAATCTAACAATAGCTTTATGACAAACAATAAAAACAATGATTCCTCTCATATGATACTGAGCTGTACTAATCAAATTATCTAAGAGGAAGGTGTCAACAGTGTCTCTGTTGTGGGATATTTGCACTGTGTGAAGGTGTATTGCTATGGATGGTGTAATAAAAAGCTGAACAGTCAGTAGCTAGAAAGAGGTTAGGCAGGATTTCTGGGGACAGAGAGAACTCTGGGAAGAAGAAGGGTAGAGTCATCAGCCACACAGAGAGGACACAAGAGGTGAAAGATGGAAGAGATGTAATGCCACATGATAGAATGTACTATAAATGGATTAATTTAAGTTATAAGAGCTAGTCAGGAACAAGCCTAAGCTGTAGGCCAATCTTTTATAATTAATCATAAGTCTCCATGTTATTATTTGTGAATTGGCAGCCCCCAAAAAAATTTACTACAGGTCTCTCTTCTTCAGGCATTGCCATACTTTTCCACATTCTGAGAGACAGCTGATAAACCTGAACCAGAGGGCATGCTGAAAGGGAAACTTTATGTATTTATGTAAGATATCTCTAGAAAGAAGAAATGTATGTCACCTGGTTTATTTGAAACAAGGCCTCACTATGTAGCCCAGGTTTGCTTGGAATTTTGTTTTTTTTGTTTTTTTTTTTGTTTTTTGTTTTTTGAGACAGGGTTTCTCTGTGTAATTTTGGTGCCTGTCCTGGATCTTGCTCTGTAGAGCAAGCAGGCCTCAAGCTCACAGAGGTCTGCCTGTCTCTGCCTCCCAAGTGCTGGGATTAAAGACGTGCACCACCACCACCCGACCCTCACTTGTAATTTTTAATCCTCCTGCCTCAGCCTTCTGGCTGTTGAGATTTTAGGTATGTACCACCACACACAGCTTTCTATTTAACTTTTCACATGTAGGAAAAATATCTACACCAAGCTTTATGAGTATATTTTTTCACTTAACTTTCTATCATAATTGGGTTTTCATATTATTACTTATCCTGAAAAACTTGATCATTAAGTTTCTTTGATGAGCAGCACAATGCTCACAGCTACGTTTTAGAGATGTTGTGAGAACTGATGTCTCCAACAGTAGTATAGAAGGAAGTCCATTTGATTTCAGACGCAACACTGGTTATTGTTACTACATAGTCATATTCTAGATGGTAAAAAAATGGGGTTGACAAGTAACTAAGAGGGTGGAGATAGAAAGAGTTTAAGAGGGAGCAGATGATCATGGGCTTGCTCTGGACTATGGAGGCATGAAGAGAGGCAGATAGCCCCGAAGCAAGGATGCTCAGCCTTTTGATTCTTCTAAATTCATTTATTATTATTTTTACTTTTTTGTTTGTATATATTTGAGAGAGAGAGACAGAGAGAGAGAGAGAGAGAGAGAGAGAGGGAGACGGAGAGGGAGAGAGAGAGAGAGAGAGAGAGAGAGAGAGAGAGAGTGGGTGGGGAGAGGTGGCGAATGGCACCTGCTTCAATATATATGTGAAGTCTTGTCTGGATTGCAGGCATCAAATTCAGGTCATCAGGCTTACAGGAATGGGAACAAACACCATTATCCCCTGAGACATCTCAGTGGCCATCTCTTTAGTTTCTTTAGAAGCCAGTGTAGCTACCACAGTCTGAAAGATTTTTTTCTATATTCATAGCAAAAACAAGTATTTTCATTTGCCCTTTGATTTACTATGATATTCAATTGGCCTTTCAAACTACAAACCCTCATGCCTTAACAGTTAACCTTCCCTGTTGAGTCTGAGGACAGGAAGCCTGAGTTCAGACACTGGGAAATACCAACACTGACAGGGGGCCGCTGAAGGAACTGAACCTTTAAAAAACTAATTGTGATTAATGCAGAGGCCAATAACTGGCTGTGATGCTAACAATAATAATGGTGGAGTGCTCAGGCCTAAAAGGGACATTTACATCATTTCACTCAAGGCTCAGGCATCATAGCAGGAGAAAAAGTAGAGAAAACATAATAGCTGAAGGGGTTATTTTCATCAGAAATATCTGAAAAGCAGTCCATGCTTAATAAATAACCTCCCATCCATGCTCATGCAAACAATCCTAGTTAAATTCAGTCACACACACACACACACACACACACACACACACACACACACCATGAAAGTTTGAGGGGCATCTTCTTGGGAAAAGGGGGTTCAGCTGAACGAGCAGGGGATAAGAGAGGGTAAAGCGGTGGAAATTACTGAAACCCACTATAGACTGTACAGAGCAGCCAAGGCTGAATGAATTCACAACAGCAAAGACAAACCCTTCTGTTTAAGAGACAGTCTCTCTTGCCCTGAATACTACCACATATCATTTTGTCTCCTCTGGACTACCACATTCCCCTCAATCTTCTTTTAGCAAAATATTCATCACATGGTAGATGAACTCTTTTTGTCTCTTTCTCCCAAATTCAGGCTCATAGTCTCTTATTTCCACAGGCTCCTATTTTCATAGTGCATATCCATAAGTCTGACCACAGTAAATACCCAAGGAATGTTGGAGAAATGAATATACAAATGTCTAGATGAAGGAAAATAGTTCTGTCCCACCCCCATGTCAGAACAACAAGGCAGAGATCAAGCCATGAGAAATGCTCCCTCCACCATTTACACAGAATCCCGTCTTTGCTACTGTTGGCAGGTAACTGCTGCACAAATGTAGGCATCTTTAGGGATCTGATTGGTGGTGGGGGACAACAGAAAGAAGCTGTTGTCATGACCAGACAGACTCCCTTCCCTTCCCTTTCCGATTTTCCTGCCGCTATATGTAGGATCAGCATTCCCAGCTGATAATTGAACAAAAAAGAGGAAAGAAAAAGAACTAAATGTCCCCTTCTCTAATCTCCAGGAGAGGAAGTGCTTTTTAATCAGAAAGGAAGAGTCTGGATTTGCTATGAAAATTCTAGAACCTTCCCACCCATTAGAATTTAAAGAATCATCTTCTTGTTGTTTTTAATAGTGAGTGGAAAAGAGTAGAACAAGTTTGTAGACATTCAACAAATCTGTAAATTTGGCCATATGTATAATCCCAGCTTTGAGATAACTAGCCTATGGCACTTCCTTAAGGAACTAGCTCAAGAAAAAAGAGCCCCTACCCTGAAGTGAGAAAAGCCACAGGAAATAAAAGCTCATTGGCCTCTGGACTTCTGCTAAGCAGATCACTCCCTTACTACCAATAATAGCAACCTGATCATTTCTACCAGAAGCCAAAAGGGAGCATTCCTATGCCTTCACACGGAGCTGGGCACGGCTCCCTAGTGTGATTTCTTCCCTCATCCAGACTAAATTACCTCCTGCACCCACGTCAACACTGGCCTGGCAGCAAACACTATCATTTAAACAGAACAAACCAACATCCAAAACATTCATAATTCTAGAGCTACAACATGAATGTAATAGTTCCATAAGCATGGACCCCTCAACTTCCCTCCAGGATAGATACTCACCGTAAGTCCCAGGTCTCCTTTTGGTCCTTGTAACCCCTACTTAGGGGAAAAAAGAGTGACATTCAGAATAGGCTAGACCAGCTGATAATATAAAGCTGGAGTGAGGCTTGAAAAACCACATCTTGCCTGTTCTCCTGGAGATCCGGGCTCTCCAATTTCCCCCTTTTCACCTTTCTTCCCCACATCGCCCCGTTCTCCATGGTCTCCCTGTATAAAATATGGTTAAAAGATAAACTCACATCATGAGCATTTAAGCCAAATAAGGAAAAAAAATCCTACCATTTGATTTGTTGCAACTAAACCCCCCTTAAAGACAGAGTTCTTATTGACATAAATACACATAGGGAGAAAAATCATTTACACTTAAGAGGAAATGAGACACCTTCTGATCAGCTCCTTGCCTTCAGGAAACTCAACTGTTGTATAATTTACCAGGTTCCCGAGGTTTCTGTGTCTCCTACATGTCTCATAAAGATTTATTCTTTTATTGGCTGCCTTTGAAGAATGAGGGAAAATACATGGTAAGTAGAAAAGCTGCGGCATTTGGATTCTATGGCAGATGACTTTTTTAGTGTGGTGAGACAGGCAGGAAGCATGAGATCTCTGTCAAAATCAAGGCTAAGCAATTGAGACCATGTGCCTAAGCATTTCCATCAAATTCTGATTCACTTACCTTCTGGCCAGGGAGGCCATGGCCCACTGTGCCCTTTGAGCCTGGAAAACCTTGAGGTCCTTGCTCCCCCTATGTGAGAAATAAGAAAGAGGTGTTCTTATTAATTCCCCAGAATAACTCAGAATGTTTAGGGAGTTAGAAACTAACTTGCAGCTTCTGAACCACATCACAGCATTACCCAATTTTGAGGGATGATATAAAAATAAATATAGATACAGATATATATAGATAGATTTCTTGGTTTGCTAGCATTCCTGTGGTATAGACACCTGTCTTGACTGATTTAAAGCTATGGGTGTTAGGATTCTGCCACTCCAGGTATATGATCGCACATGCGCAGAGAGGAGTCTTATGTCTTACGTCATTAGTGCGCTGCGGTGATTGTGCAAATGCGCAAAGCGCAGTCATACAACCAGCGCATGCGTGGTGTAGCTCTGTAAGTCCACCTGCACATGTGCAGGGGAATCCTTAAAAAGCAGACACAGACTCCTCCCTCCTCTTCTGCTCCTCCCCCCTGCACTTGTCTCTGCCCTAGGCCTGGCCACACTCTCTTATGTCCCCCCACCCCCTTCCTCCTAACAAAGCTCTGATACTGGGTTTTGTTGTGCCTCTGACCTTTCCTCTTATGGTAACCAGTGCCACATATTTTTTAAAATCAACAATGGACACGTGCTTGTTCACAAATAGCTAATGTTTCAGTTTATCTTTGTATTTTCCTATATTTATAATATGCTAAAAGCACTTATTAATAATGGGGAGAAAAAGAAAACATTTTCTTCCAATCAAGGATAAGGATCGATCTGTTTATATAATTACTATAACCTGTTAGTTCCATCTTTGGTTGTTTATAGCAACAGGCAGGGCTTGATTTTGGCTCTCCCCCGCACGTCTTAATTCCCTCTCTTGCACAAAACACACGAGGGCAAAAACAACATCATGGTATAGAATATGAAACAGCATTAATCACTAATAAATCACAAAGTCACAGTAACTGTGCTGCTAAGAAATCTATCCCAAATCCTTACTGAAGTCTGGAGCAGGAGATTTGTCTGTGGCAAAGTATGAAAAATACTGGAGTGGCAGAGCTATCTGACTTCCCTTCATCATACACTCAGAAGTTCCCTAGCCAACCCCAGAACGTCAGTGGGCACAATAAAAATTCTAACCCTAGTCCCAACCTCACACTAGCTTAAAGAGAATCATGGGTGAAGGGAGAGATAAATGTCTGTTCTGCCATGAGTCAATTTCTCACAGCACAGTGTGACTGAACTCTAGGAGTTCCTTTGTATCTGAATAGATTGCAAGCATTGGCTCCTAAATCCAAGATACAAAGCAAGTTCCTTAGAATGGCCGAATTTGAGAAGTTGTTCCCTAAATGTCTTTTCATCTTGGTGTCCTTGAGCCAAGTCTAATGTTATGACATAGCAAGCCTAGCAGAAAGGACTGCAAACTCCGGACACATCTATGAGATGACTCACCCTCAAGAAGCTGTTGTCCACTTTCGGCTTGGTAGAAGTTACTGAGATTGTTTATTCAGTTTGAAATCAAGAGTGATTCTCTTTTCCCACTAGGAAACCTGGAAATACTGAGAGGCCCAGAACTCTGCATGGAAACTGGTGCCAGCTAAATAACACATGTGTCAAGATAAAGAGTAGGCAGAAATGTAAAGAAAACAGAACAACCTCACACTTACCAGAAAACAGGCTCCAGTAGGCATGGATCCCAGCCTTATCTAGAGTTTAGAAGGGTCTGCCTCATTACAGACTGGGTGGCCAGTCCATAGAGAGGTATGAAGGATCCTGAGGAAACAACTGCCTGAAATTCTACTACCCTTCATTTTAGTTAAAAAGTAAACAATCCACATATTACATGTATAGTCTTAAGAAAGATGTCTCAGGGAAGGTCACAGTGTAAATTGCTTCCTCTGATATTTTGTGGAAGTGAATGAGGGCATCTTCATTCAATGAGATATTTGGTTAAAAAAAAAAAAAAAAAGGAAGCTTTGGATTGAGGCAATGCCTCAGACTACTGGTATTTGTGCTGAGGAGTCCAGAAGGACTCTTGGTCATGTACAAGGGAGACAAAAAGTTCATGGCAGAACATTCAAAGGAATCCCATGGTTAGCTTAGTCCCTATCCCAAAGGAGGATGGATAGTAAAAAGCACGATGATACTATGATGTAATGGAGAATCACCACTGGGAAGTCCACATTTAGAGTGGCTTGGGAGGATCTCCACACCTGTTTATCAATTATGCAGAATATTTGTTTCTTAGGCAATATTTCAGATCTCTACAGCACATGTTACAAAAATATCCAATAAAGGTTTATGACTAGCTGCCTTTAAGAAGGGATGCAATTTCCCAACAAAGTGAAAAGCCATATCCTGAGGAAAATCACTGAGAAGGCATCTTTCAAGAGGTAACTGGATGTCCAGGAGCCTACACTAAAATGCTTTCTAATGTAAACATTCTATTTATAGTTGTTAATGAAGGAAGCTGGGCCTCTGTAACATAAAGGATTTCCTTCCTTTGTAACCATTAGCTTTCCTTCAAAATGCTTGAGGGTTTCCTAAAACTTTCAGAGTAGATCAGCTGGCTAAAAGCCTTTATTAGGTAAGCCCATGCTTATTTTAGCAGAGGTGAATGTGCCTTAATCAGGTTTCCTTCTATGGCTCAGCAAAGTGGTAAAGAATGATTTCACTCTAGATTAGAAAGAATGTCAGAAAGGTTGTATCTATTGGAAAATATAATTAAATACACCTTTCAAACTGAACTTCTCAACCACTGTACCCCTATACTCCATTTCTAAGTATGGCCTGCTAAAAGTGAGATAGATTTAGCTTTCAATAATTGATTATTTTATAGAAAAGAAATTTACAAGAGTAATGTGCAACTATCTGAATCTTTTAATTGTTTGTATTGCTAGTAAGAAAGAAAATAATTGTTATTCTTTCTAAATGTTTTATTGGGCATAAGAAAAACAAATCAAATTCATAGATGCTCAAAAAAGTGTAAAATGGACTTGGCTTTTACTCAGAGTATAGAAAGATGAAAAATAAATCATTCTTAAAGCAACAACTATATATAAGATGTTTACATTATGAAACATTTCAGGGTAGGCTCCTGGACATCCAGTGACCAAGGTAGTAATTGACTTCTCAGTGATTTTCCCTCAGGATATAGCTTTTCACTTTGCTGGGAAATTGCATAACTCTTAAAGGCAGTTAGTCATAAGCCTTTATTGGACATCTTTTGTAATATCTGCTGTAGAAATATGAAATATTGCCTAAGAAACAATTAGTCTACATAATTGTTAGAAAGGTATGAAACTCCCCAAAGACCTCTTTGTATAAGTGAAGTCACAACTCTTTTGTAGACTGTTATGGGCCTGTAGTTGTGGGACAACCACTGCTCAACATCTTAGGAAACACTGGATCCCTAAGAAGAGCCAGGACCTCAGCACACCCTCCCCTGATGGCAATACCAGATGTTATGTATAATCTGGCAAGTAGGACTCAGATAAAATTCTGAACCTGTTCCTAACAGCCAATGTGGCTGCTGTGAGATGATGGGATGCTGGGGCTACAGGCAGAAGGGGAGATCACCCCTACCCCCAGGCTGCTCTGCTGGGACCCACCAGAGCTCAGAAGAAGACATGCCAGCAGGAAGGCTGGGCAGGAGTGACAGGTGGGAGGCTGGAGACAGCTCCCTGTGGTACAGGCCTGGAAGTAAAGCCACCTCCTACTGCCTCATTCTGTCCAAGATGCTGCAACGAAACACTGGGGTGTTGTGGAACATTATTTGAAGGTGTGCTACTTTTGTTTATGTTGCATTTGTTTAACTCTGTGAAGCTGTGTTACTGTGCCTGTCTAAAACACCTGATGGTCTAATAAAGAGCTGAATGGCCAATAGCAAGGCAGGAGAAAGGATAGGTGTGGCTGATAGGCAGAGAGAATATATAGGAGAAGAAATCTGGGAAGAGGGGAGATGAAGTAATCAGAGACAGAGGAGGACTCCAGGGGCCAGGCACCCAGCTACACAGCAAGCCACAGAGTAAAAGTAAGATTTACAGAAGTAAGAAAAAAGGAAAAGCCCAGAGGCAAAAGGTAGTCAGGGTAATTTAAAGTTAAGAAAAACTGGCTAGAAGCAAGCCAAGCTAAGGCTGAGCATTCATAAATAAGAAAAAGGTTTTGTGTATTTATTTGGTAGCTGGGTGGCAGGCCCTTGCCAAAAAGAGCCAAAACAACCAAAAACACTGGGGGATAGCAGGCCCACACACGGAGCTATCCATTTCTTACTGTTCTGGAGGTTGAGAAGCCCAAGATTCGGACAGGGGAGGAGGCATTGTCTATGAGGACCATTGTCTGGTTCACAGATGGTATCTTCTGGCTGCATCTTCACATGGTGGAAGGGACAAAGCAGCTCTCTGGACCTATTCTGAGGACACTAGTTCATTTGTGAGAGCCCCACCCTCTTGACTTAATCACATCCCCAAGGCTGTGCCTCCCAATAACATCACCTTGAGAGTGAGGCTTTCAGCATAGGGATTGTGAGTGGACAGAAATGTGCAAACCCTATCTATCACCCAGGGAAAGGCATAGCACTCTCTATGGGGAAAGGTCATCTAAGTAAGGAAAGGACAACCAACACCCTTACCTCATAGGCAAAGGTGATGACTCATTATGGTGATATTTTATTTGTGCTGAAATGTGATTTTATTTGTATGTTAATAAATAAAGTTGCCTGGGGATCAGAGCTAAAAGCAAGCCATTTAGCAGAAGTCTGCACAGTGATAGCACAGGCCCTTAATCCGATCACATGGCAGGCAGAGTCTCTGCATAGTCAAGGACACAGCCAAGTGGTGACCCTAACCTTTAGTCCCAGTATGAACCATAGAGACCTGGAGGTCTGTATAGACAGTCAGTGACAAGGAAATCATGTGGTTGGGTTTAGAGCCAATGAGAAGGTAGAACAGAAAGGCAATAAAGAGACAGGTCACACAGGAGAAGGTCTCTCTCAGGGGAAGGATGGCAGCAGGTGGTAAGCTAAAGGCTATTGGCTAGTGCTCTGATCTCTTGGGCTTTTAACTCTGTATTTGGCTTTGTGTTTCTTATTTAATAAGGACGTTTAGAATTTCATCTACAGCTCATAGCAGTTGGAGGAAGGAAACAGACTGAAACCCACACACAGCAAGGAATCTCAGGAGCAGGCATTAAAGCTGCCCTATGCTTGGGGCCAGGAACGCATGTTCAGCCCAGGCCGGCAGGAGCCACCTGTGCAGAGAACTGGTATGAATTTTGCTGCATATAAATCATTTTCCACTAAATAATGAAAGTAAAAGTCCTTTAAAACTGGAAAGAATTGGAGTCAGAGAACTGGTTCAGTGGTTAAAGCAGCGGTGGCTCTTGCAGAGGACCCGGGTTTGATTCCCAGCACCCACATGGTGGCTCACCGCCATCTGTAACTCCCGTTCCAGGGATCCATCGCCCTCTTCTCTGCAGGCACCACACACACACACGGTATGCATGCCACAAAACATCCATAACACAATTTTTTAATTAAAAAGAATGGAACATTTGACAAAATTTTAATTATGTATGTAGGTTAAACTGTGTGATACCAACAATAATTTTCCGATATTTACCATTGTGCTATATTGCATAAGAGAATGTGCTTGTTTGTAACAAAAAATACTGAAGTATTTAAGAGAAAAAGTAAAAGTACCATATCTTCAATATACTATCAAATGTTTCATTAAAAAATAACATGACTATGTATACACACATGCACATATACTTTGACTTTTCAAATTTGGTGATATTAACATTTACCAGCTCCAGATAAAGGGCCTATAGGAAATCTTTATGCTATACTTGCAATTTGCTTAAATGTGCAATGATTTCAAAATAAAGATTAGAGATCAGTGTATGAAAGGAATAAAGAGAGAATAAGCAAACACACAAAGGTGTCATCTGTCCTCATTGGAGCAGCTGAGCACACAGGCTACCTGGAGTCTGAGAACTCACATGTTAAATAAACACCAGAAGCTACAACAGAGTCCAACATGTGGATTTCATGTGTTATGTGTGTGCACAGACAAGTGTGGATGTGAGTACACCTGGTATGGAAGCCAGAGTGCCGTTCCTCAGGTGCGCTATGCATGCTTTTTGTCCAAATCTCTCTTTAGCCTGGTGGTAGACAATGAGGCCAGGCTAGCTGGCCAGGGAGTCCCAGGGAGCCTTTGTCTTTGCCTCTCGGCACTGGGAGTCAAACCCGGGTCATGGTGCTCACAGGCAAACATTTTGTCCACTCATCCACCTCCCTAGCCTGCAGAATGAACTACTTCAGGGTAGTTCTGCTCTTTGGACTGTGGAGGCTTTGACCATTGCTAAACCCTTTTAGAGCTCCCAGGATTCACTTTTACATAACCTCCGGTTCAACGTTTGAAACAAGCACTAGCATTGTCCCAGGTGAACACAATCAGTTTATACAGCAGTGTGGTTACCACCCACCAGATTAGGACTTCCACCTCAGCAACATGTAAATGTTAACAGTAGCTGGACACCAGGCTACGATTCACCAAAGGGGCTCTCTGACTACCACTGCCCCTTCCCGCTGGAGTTCATGCCTCCCCAGTTTTCTCTGTTACCTCGTAGGGAACAACAATGTTAATTTATAGAACAGAGATTTTTATTTCTGAGAAGAGATATGAGTTTCATATTTAGAAACGGTAACTAAGAAGCCCATGATTAAAGGGAAAATGTACTAAGCCATTCTGAAATGTTGGCTCCGGCCTGCTGCCTCACTGAAGTTGAAAGGCAAGAGAAAAAACAACCTGCACACAGGCTCTATTCCGTGAAAGCATGAACCATCTCGGTTTTATTTTTATCTTTACATCCTTGTCATTTTACTGTAGAGCTCTCCTCCGAGGCATTTTCTATCACTTGCTAAAAGAGAAAGGGCTAAAATCAATAAGGCAAACCAGAGCCAGAAATTCTAGTTCAAACACAAACTTCTCTGACAAGAGGGTAGCCTTGTCTGAGCACCCCAGAGACCTGGTTACACGGTGCAAACAGATGGAGGATTGAGCTAACATTCAGCTGTGGGTCAACCGGGACCTTTGCAGCTCTCAGCCTATGCAATTGTGCAACCATATGAAGCAGTGTAAACCTCAATATTTTGTAATGGTCTTACAGTATCTCAGGATTTCTTTTTTAAATGTCATTCTGCACTGTGTCTCTGTTCTACATTGCCTCTCCCTTTTCTGATCACACTATTACTAATAAGAACTTGGCAGAGGCACTTGAAAGTCTTGAAAGTGGAGAATGAAAACTTTCTGCCAGCTGGAATAAAGAAGGTGGTATTGTGTTAAGATGTTGACTTAGTGGGTGAACGGTACAGTTAATCAGACCAATGACCAGCCTGAACAGTCTGCCAGTGTTTTGCCCCCAAGCCAGAAACCGCTTTGTACTTCTTTGTGGGCACAGCTAGATCACAAGAAGGAAAATTTCCATTTTTATTGGCCTCTGTAGTACATTAAATTGTACATGTCAATAGAAGGTGCTTGTCTAGGGGCTTCTCGAAACCAGATTGGTCTGCTATTTGGGCATTGATTTCCTGAAAGTTCTGACCATAACACTCTGCTGCCGTATGTAGCAACTGCAATTTATTGTTTCCCTATGAGCAAAGAGCAAATTTATGTTTCTGTGTAATTTCTTAATAGTCCTGTGAGCAAATACAGAGGTGATAAAAGTCAGGCTCTAACAATTCTCTCAAGCTACCATGGATTATATCTGATTTTGCAATAGTTTCAACAGTAATTCTGTTTCCCAAATTCAAGCTGACAGCCCCTCCAAACAAAGGCTCCACTGCTTTCACTCCTCTGTTCCAGCTTGGCACCGAGTAGAAGCCCGGGCAATTCTTCCCTCTCTTACCTGATAATCAACTGCTTCCAGTTCCTTAAAATCCCATCCCCCGGTGGCACTGTCTTCCTCTAACTGAATGTCCCATTTTGATATGTTAACACTCTTTAATGGGGACCCAGACAGCCTAATGCTTGTTTGATAAAGTAGTCCATTTGCTTAGGAGGAGAATCAATGAGTAAGTTACATGCTATCAGGCAAGCATTTGTTGGAGCAGAGCCCCAGAGCTTCTGGTACTGGGCCAGATTATATTATCCCAATAGGCTGAATGGAACAAAAACATGGCTTCATTATATTTGATTTCCATTCAAATGGTGATCTAGTTGCAATTGTGTTTAGTGAGAGACAAGAAAATCATTCACAGATTCAATGGTTGACAATCCAACACCTTTACTATGTGTATTTATTTCTTTATTCTTCATGGTCCCAGTGTACAGCCAAGAAATGTCAGCCACATACAGCGAGAGTTTTCAGAACAGCTCCCATGGAAACTTCCAGGTGCTGGACCATGAGACTGCAGACATTAATACTGATGGCTGTATCTTTTCCTAGGGCTGCCATAATGAATTACCACAAATGTAGAGGATTAAAACACTACCCATCTATCATCTCACTGTTCCAGGAGTGAGAAATCTAAAACCAGTTTCCAAGGTGTAGACAGAACAAGTTTTCTCTAGAGGCTCTGAGGATAAAATATGCTGCATTTATTCTTTCAACTTCTAGTGCCTTCCTTCTTCTACGGGTTTCTCCATCCCCTCTACTCCAGGCTGTTTCTAGCAACACATCCCTTCTACCACGGTCTGTCTCCTTCTGCCTGCCTCTTGCTTGAGACTTCCTCTGGGGTCCACCCAGATTAACTTGGAACAACTCCTCTCCCCCCATTCCTAGTTTCCTTCTGCCATAAAGTAATAAATCCACATTCCACAGATGAGGAACAGACATCTGCATGATTCAGGGTTCAGCCTACCATAGTGACTTGTATCTTATTGCTATAAAACCAATTGAATATGGTTACCATGTTATCTGTAATTAACCTTACTATATTTCCCTTTGGTTAATATCACTAGTATGTGAATATGCAAGTTAACTCAGTTTACACTTTAGGATGTGGAGTTAAAAATTTTATATAACACTTAAAATATCTAATAGTGTGCTGTATAATGACATTTTGTTCAACAAGCAGCCATGTGTATCCAGCTGTGGTCCCAGGAGATTGTAAGAGAGATGAAAAACTCCCTTTGCTTCCTGCCATCCTGGTGACATGTGCAGCCTGATCACCACTCATACCTCTGTGGTGATGCAAACGTGACACAGCCAGTCACCTAAAAGTAGAGAGCATCCAAAAGGAGAGGAGAGAGAGTGCGAGGTGGGTTGGATCAAAAGAGAGAACATGCATGCATGCATGAAATTCTCAAAAATAAAAATTTTCAGAATCAAAAGTAGAGCACACTCTGGGTCTGAACAGACATCTCAGTCAACAAGACACCTGCTGTGGCAAGTGTAAGATCTGGGTTTGGATTCTCAGCACCCACATTTGAAAAGTCAGGCATAATAGTGTGTCTCTATAACTCTAACACTAAGCATTAGAATTTGTGGAGATATGTGGACCCTTGAAGCCCAGTGGCCAGTTAATCTGATCAAAACAATGAGCTTCTGGTTTGGCAAGAGGCCCTATCTCCTAAAGTTAGAGAACAATCAAGGAAAGACATGTGACATCTTTGTCATGCTTACACACACACACCACACACACACACACACACACATACATACATACCATACCACACTATGCATACACACAAACTATAGCACATGCAGCTAGGTATGGTACCATGCTTGATGACAAATATATGATGCTTTCTTACATACTAATGGTCCTATATTCAATCATTGCATTAGAGCACACTCCAACATGACTGTAACATGACTATGAAATAGTACCTTATGCTTTTTGGGCAGGAAACTCACAGATGTATGTTTTCTACATCTCTTGATCCCGTCAAAAGGCCATGACAAATGGTGGACCTATACCATCTGGATTTGTGCAAGGACACTCCACAATGCACACACAAGGATGAGATCACCTCATGGCATCTCTTAGAACAGATCCTCCTTGTTAGGTAAAGCATGACTACATCGTAGCTCATAATCCACACTTGAAGACATGTGTTTCAACTAGTACCACATGGATTTGCTCCAGAGGGATATCAAAAATGCACTTTACCCTAGGACAGGGCAAGGTGTACTGGCTGGAATGCTGTATAGGTACATGTCTCTCACTTCAAAGGAACATGAGAGTCAGGTGATTAAGATACAAAATTGGAACTCTGACTAGTCTTTCACTGCATGTGTTTTTGTTCTTACTTTTTAATAAAGAGCTAGACTTCACAGTAGGATTCTATCTGAAACCTTCTCTCACTGAAGCATGCCTTGAGATGGCAGACTTATCCAGGAAGAAGCACGTCATGTCTACGAACCTCTAAATTTCAGAAACCAATAGATAGTCAACCAAAAGAATGAACAATTATAAATACATAAACTGGCATCACAAAACTTACAATACATATAGACAAATATTCTCACCTTGATGACACTGTGCTCCACTAGTCATTTGGCTGAAGCTTTGGTCTTTACTTCCAGTTTCTAAGTATAACCACCAGCAGATGAGGAAGGGGTTGAGGAAGCAGCAGACGAGCATTTGTAAAGAATCCCAGAACAGTCAAGACACTTAGCTTGGCTGCTTGATTGCTTCCTGGACCCACACTCACTGTCATGGATTTCTATTTGATTGGCAGAATTTAGTCTCATTTTCTAATAATAAAGTTGTTCTTAGTTTAAATCCTAGCACTAAATATATTGGCAGGTCATAGTAAAAAAGCACCATAGCTTTGAAGGGTTTTGCCAGCTGGTCTCGGTTGCATACATCAATTTGTCTTGCCCTTCTGTCTAGATCTCTCTATATAAACCTGCCAAATTTCATGACTATCTTAGCTAACATTCAAATATAATTGTACCAAAATGATAAACACAAAGAGACGAGTGGGCTTAATAGGAGTTGGCTATGCTAGGGGCAAGAATATCTGCCACAGCCCCTTTGCTGGCCATCTGTAGTTTCCTGGTTCCCTGCCCTGAGTCTCTAGAAGATCACATATTTTGCTGTTTGGTTCCTTTTAAAGATTTCTTTTAATTATGTGCATGCACGTGTATGCAGGTGGCCATGGAGGCTAGAGGCAGGCATTAGATCTCCTAGAGCTGGAGTTACCAGTAGCTGTGAACTTGCTGCCAGGGTTTCTGGGAAGCAAACTCAGATCCTCTGCAGGAACATTGTATACTCTTAACTACTGAGCTGGCTGCCTCGCCAACCCTGGCTGTGTGGTTTAGATGACTCCATCATTTCCTCTGGTGTCCCTTGTGTTCTCAGGATAGACGTGTACCAGGTTCCTTTCTTATTATTATCCCGAGCATCTTGTCTACATCTGTGACTTTACTAGTGACCCTATAAAGCTAAGCTCCAGTTCTCTAGTTTCTATAATCATTATTATCTCAAACTCCTGGCTTAACTTCCTGTCTACTTTTGAGAGTTTTCCATAAGATAGCCACTGCAGAACCAAATCTATCAAAAACAGAAAGCCTACTCTGTCATGTTTTCTGTCCCTCATAAACTCACCCCTTAGACTCCCAGGATTGCCAATTCTCTGTGTCATGACCTCTGTTCTTTCTGGTCATCCTTACCCAACATATGCGTAAAGACTAGCTCTCCTAAGACATCCAAGCGGTCTTCTCCCATCTGTCCTCACTCCAGCCATAACTAGCATCATTCATATCAACCTCTTTCACACCACGTATGTCATAACAGCTTTGGATGCTGATATCTTATCCATCCTATCTACTATAAATTTCCAAAGTAGAAACTATTCATCCTGCCTTTTAAAAAACAATTTAATTTTATTTTATGTGCATTGGTATGAAGGTATCAGATCCCCTGGAACTGGAGTTACAGACAGTTGTGAGCTGCCATGTGGGCACTGGGAATTGAACCTGGCTCCTCTGGAAGAACAGCCAGTGCTCTTAATGATTGAGCCATCCCTCCAGCCCCATCCGGCGTTATTTTTTTACCTTCTGAAGTACATATTTCTGATCCCTATATATCATATGAGCTATAAAGAGTGTATATGGAGGCTGACCACCTTTTTATAAAAGCTGACTAAGGACCATATACTCTAAATTCCATCTTATTTAACCTCACAACCTGCAAGTATCTAGGTGCCTCGTAGGATGATTAAGAAAAATTTCTTGATAAAAATTCACAGCTCAAACTGATCATAGAGTATCCAGCCCCAGTGGATACATCTACAACACAACTACTGCAACCCAGTGCTCAGGGAACATTAAGTAAGTAAGACTGTAAGAGCCAGGGTCCAAAAATCTCTGTGTGTTTCCTAGAAATGACAGAGAAGCTTCACCCAAGTACCTCAATAATATAATTCCTAAACTAGACCTGAACAAGGACAACACCACCAGACATGCTGATGTGGAAGGGGACTGTCATGTGACTCCACCCCTAGAAGAAGAATGACAGCTAAGTCCAGGGATGCTGAGCTGAAGGAAATAGTTTTCCCCAGGGAGGAGCTCCCTAATTGGTTATCCCAAACCAAGTAGTCATCCCTGAAATCTTGTACATGCAAGCTACACTGAACAGACTCAGCAGGTTGTATTTATATATTTAAGAATATATATGTAACAATAACAACTAAAGCAGAGGAGACCAGGAATTTGAGAGAAAGCAAGGTAGAGGTCATGGGTAGAGTTGAAGGAAGGGGAATAGAGGAAAATTATATAATTATATTTTAATTTTAAATATTGGGGGTTCAATATAGAAAAGAGATGTTAAAATAAGGATGTATGGGAAAGTTCCACAGATATTTATTGGTGAATCAGCTGAAGAAGATATTTATAACTAGGTTCTCTGGGCCAGGAATGTGGAGTTGGGTCCAGGGTCAATTGTGAATATCTCCTATAGCATTGGCTTCTGAGACAGCTGAATAAAATCTGTAAAGAGGTGTTCATGTGCAAGAAAACCCACTGTGGCTCACTTGAGATGAATTCTGCTGACTGCACAGACCACTTCAGCAGGAGTGTGGAGAGAGCAGGAAATGCTGACCTGGACAGCCACAGCCACTACCTGAGCAGCAGAAAGTGGGGCCTCTTAGCATAATATTCAGTCCCTCTACATAAGTTTGCTGAACAAACAGATTCTATGACCTGTTGTGTGCTTTTCAAATTACTCTTCTTCCCCCCCTCCCCCAAGGATCAGTTCATTTACAGACAAAAATGGAAACAAAAGCAGTTGAAAGAGCTAAGCTGTTTCATAATGATGTAATCTTAGAGTAGACTGAACTATGACCTAGAAAGACATGAGTCCTGGGTTACTAAAGCTTTCTCTTGCTGTAACAGAAAGCCTGAGATACGAATTTACAGGAAGGAAGAGTTATTTTGGCTCACGGTTGCCAAGGTTGCAGCACATTATTTGCTTAGCAGCATCTTTGGGTGCCTAAGGCAACACTGAACATTTTGATGGAGAATGATCAGTGGAGCAAACATCTCACCTTGTGGCAGATAGGAAGCAGAAGAAGAGTCAGGAATAAGATACACTTCCTCAAAGGCATACCCACCCATGGCTCACTTTCTTCAATTTGGCATGTTCATCTGGAAACTCATCAAGGAATTTAAGCCACTGAGGTGGTTAGCACCGTAGTGATCCAATCACTTCCCAACAGCACCACCATGCCTTCAATACATGAGCCTTTCAGGACTATTTTATACCTGGGCCATAATAAGCCTAGCATCTGGAACAAGTGAATGTTCTCTTACATGGAAAGGGGGTCTTTCCAGCTGTGACTAAGTTCAAGTTCTTCACACAGGGAGATTATTTTTTATTATCTGGGTGGGTCCTAAGTGTAATCATGAGTCTCCTTCAAAAGGAAGCAGAAGGAAGTATGCCAGAAGAGCAGGTGGCCTGTGGTAGAAACAGAATCAATGAGAAAAGGTAGAGCTCATTGGCTTTATAGATGGAGAAAGGTGTTGTGTCAAGGTACACTAAGAATGTGGATCTACAATCTAGAAAAGACTAGCAAATGGACTCTTCCTCTTCAAAGCTCACTTAGTGTTTTCTGCATTAAGGTTCATTTAATATTCAAAGGTTTCCAGAACTATAAGGAACTGCAGATGAGTTGTATTCAAGCTGACTTCGTGCCAATCTGTTACAGCAACCACAGGAAAGCAACCCAGAGACTAAGGCCATTCCTCTAGCTCTTGGCAAAGCAGGCTGTAACTAGAGCATTTTGTGTTAAATCATCAAAAGTAAGTTGACTCATAAGTATTACTTCAAGTGTCATGAAGCTAAGAAGAGGAAGCCATGAACAGAGCATTTTTGCAGGCCACCATTCCAAGCAAGGACAGTTCTTTGGAGAATACTATTCATCTATGGCATTTCACTCTTGAGGAGACAAAGGAATGCTGGGAAAGACACTCTCACTCCAAGGGAAAGGGATGACTATTCCATGTGTTAGCCCTTGCAATATGGCTAGAGACTGTTGGAAAGCCATGCTTCAGCATGAGTGACAGTTTGATTATCATATGCATCCTTTAACTTACTTAGTTTCTAACATCACCTGTGCTCTATATTGTTAGAGTTGTTTCTTAATCCTATATTGAAAGATGGAGCTCAATTCCATTTCCAGAGCCCCTCTAAGGTGAAGTAGAAGCTTCCTTCTCTTCTTCTCCATGTTTCAAAGGACCCTCAGAGTCTGAAGCAGTCAGATGTCCCACTAAGCAACCTGGGAATACCCACGCACTACAAGAGTCGTAGGCTGCTGTTGCCATGAAAAACACTATGACCAAAAGGTTTTCTGTGGCTGCTGTAACAAATCGACATGAATTCACTAGTTGAATATGACTCACAGTCTTTCACAGTTCTGGACCCCTTAAGTCTGAAATAAATCTTAATGGAGATAACACTATGGTTTATTTCATTCTACAGCATGTAGTTCATCATCCAGGGAAGTCAGGCAGGAACTCAAAACAGGAACTTGGGGCAGAAGCTGATGCAGAGGCCATGGAGGAGTGCTGTTTACTGGCTTGCTCCTCACAGCTTGCTCGGGGGTGGCACTGCCCATGATGAGTTGGACCCTCCCACATAACCATCAGTCAAGAAAAATGCCTCCCAGACTTGCACACAAGCCGATCTTAGGGAGGCATTTTCTCAGTTGAGCTCCCCTCCTCTCAGATGACTCTAACTTGTGTCAAGGTAACAAAAGGGTGAGCCAGCACAAAGAGAGTGACTGTGAGTGCGTACACTGAGGACAGGAATGGTAGGGAAGCAGAAAATGAGAAGAAAGCCTATCCTGCTAACTGTAATATACTCTAATATTCAACTGACCAAGTCACTCTGTCCTTAAAATACTTCCAGAGTAAATATCCAAGTGAAATTAAAATACATATATACAGCTGGACATGGTGGCACATGCCTTTAATCCTAGCACTTGGGAAGCCATCCAGAGCTACATAGAGAGATCATGTCTCAAAACACCAAATAAGCAACAAGAACAAAATGCATATATGTGTGTGTATATGTATATATATGTATATATAATTAGCTTATGTATGTCCATAGCAGTGTTATATATAAAAATCAAAAATAGAGACACACTAATATGTACATCAGTGGAAAAATGGATAAACAGAAGGTAATATACTTACACAATGTATTATTATTTGATTTAAAAAGAAAGGTCTGATACATCATGAACAATCTTTGAAAACTTTATGTTCTATTATAAAAGCTGGTCAGAAAAGTGCACATATCATAATTTGGTTTATGTAAGACACTCAAAATAGGGAGATCTATGAAGATAAAAAGATTAGCGGTTGCCAGGGCTGATAGTTCAACAGGAGGTAATGGGCAGTGGCCGCCAAGGGCCATGTGCTTTATTTGGGGGATTATGAAAACATTCAAAATTAGGTGGTAATGACAGTTGTGCTGTTATGTGAGCATGCTAAAAAAAATTAAGCACCCAAGAATACATTAAAGGAGTAGATTGTGTAGTATGTGACTGAATTTCAATAAAACTTTAAAATAAAACAAATCCTTTTAGGGCTCTGTATCTTTAGAGCAGTAATTCCCATACTGTGGTTACATAAGAAATATCTGTCCATCTTTCTGACAATAGGAATTACTGGGCTCCAGCATCTGAGTCACTTCTCAGAAGATGTCTTTCAACGTTCATTTTTTTTTTATATGCTCTAGGGATTAAAGTCCTATGTATTCTTTAAATAAAGTATGGACGAGCCTTATGACAAACACTTCCTGCAGGCAATCCTCCAGCTCGTTCATCTATATGCAGTTTTCTCTCTCACTGAGTTCAGAACAGCCAAACTTACTCACAAAAGGAAACTTCTCTCTTGAGTGTCTCAGCAAAACTCTGCTAGATTTTCTTCATTAACTACTCAGTGACAACTGATTCGCTAACCCGGAAGCTTAGATGTACACACAGCATCTGAGGTCAAGCAAAACAGTAAAGCCACGAAAAGATTTGTGGAGTCACAGTCTCTTACTAAAACAAATCCTAAAAGAAAACTCATTTGTTAACTTGGGGTTTTGCTGCACTGTGCCTGCTTTAAGGGTAAATCATGAACTCCTATGAAAGCTTAACAGGAAAAGTGACAAATATATGGATGATGGACTTGCATTCCCCCAGATTTTTATAAGCCTACACTCATGTACAAAGTGAAGTAAAAAACCACATCAAAGAATTAACAGCAACAGAAAAATGCCACGGCAGGCAGAGGGCCATCCCAGGCGAGGGCAGCGTCAGCTCTAAGAACGTACCTTACAGAACAGGGTGGAGAGCAAATCTTCAAACAAGAATGAGAAACCGTGAGAAGCTCTCTAACACTGTTTAAGGTGGGCAAGGGTACATAAAACTTTACATCCATCTATGAACTACTATACAACAAAATATACATTGATTTCGAGAGTGTCCCTGTTATGTTAAGCAAGAGAAGAAAATGAAGCTGGGAGCACAGGACAGATTGATTTTAAAAGAGTCCACTCACCTATGTGTGAATATGCACATCTAATGGAAAGAAAGGCACAGAGACTGCACCATGCTATGAGCAGTGATAACGTCCATGGGGCAGGACGGAAGAGGGAGGGGAGTTTTACGAGGCTGAATGGTATGAGGTGTACCAGTGTAAAAAGGGGTATGCCTTGTTACCTTATTTAAAGTAAGAAAGTCTCCTGAATTTGTTATAGTCATTGAAAAACATACAACAACAGAAGAAAGCTTCTGTTCCCAAGAATGCCCCAAACAGATTGTCATTAAGAATGCTGTAGAATTGATTCTTGAGTTGGGTGGTGGCAGGGGGGAGGAGGGGTAGAAGAAATCATTACTGATCTGAACGTTTAAGATATGGGGAGGGGGGCTGGAGAGATGGCTCAGCCATTAAAGGCTAGGCTCACAACCAAAAATATAAGATATAGGGAGGGACTCCATTCTCGTTGGCATCACAGACTTTTGTTTTCAAGGCTATTCCCATCACTACACAGCACACTATGATGTCTCTCACCTTAAAAAAAATACCTTCCTTAATCACACACATGATTTCCCATTACTCTGGTTCTATGTCCTATTTCCCAAATGTTGCCTGTAAATTCTGTCTTCACTTCCTTTCTTATCACTCTCAATTTTTAAACATTTTAAAATGCTTTTAAACTCATGGGAAAAGGATAAAGATAATACAAATATTCTCCACAGTCCCTGGATCCAGATTCATCAGTTAGGCCCCTGTCCCCATGTGTACGTGAACAGCTCTTGTCAGGGTCACCAGTGACTTCCACATTTCCAGTTCTCCTGATTGTGTCCCAGTTTTCATCTAAACAGCAGCACCGACACCACCGTCCTCAAAACTTATCTTCACTTGGCTTCCGGGTGCCACGGGATTTCTTTCCACACCACTGCTACTTCATCTCAACCACCGGCCTTCTCTGGATCTTCTCCCTCCTCCTGTCACCCTCCAAATGCTTAGGGGTGCTGTGCTTTGTTCCCCTTGTAGGTCTTACCTAGCTCAAGAATTTAATTGTCATCTGTATTGTGAGACACGAGTTGTATGTCCTGCCCTGACCCGCCCTGTCCCCTCCCCTGAAACTGAGATTCCTCTCCCCAGTTCCTCCTGAGCAGCTCCAGGGGAAGTTTATCTTTAGAGACCCAGAGTTAAGCCTCCAAGTCCTACTCTCCTTCTCACACCCATTCTCCCTTTTGTCTCTCACCTCAGAAGATGGCAACTCCACCCTTTCATTCATCCAGGCTCTCGATCTTAATATCTCTCCATTCTTTTCTTTGTACTATATCCTACATCCAATGCAGACCCCAGCCACCTGTTAGCACCCCACTCTGACACCCTGGGCTAAGCTGTTCACACCTCTCACCTCTCCTAGCCTCAAAGTTGGATGCACTCTAGTCAAACCATTATTGACAATCCTTGAATGTGCCAGCCATGGATTCTGTCCCCAAACTGTAACTGAAGACTCCTCCAGTTCCTTCTGCCTACTGCCTGGGTTTCCACTGACAGACATACAGCACTGAGTGCCAAGGACCACTTGGGGAAAATGATAATGAACATTTTTAATATGGGAGCATTTTGACAACATGAGCAAAACAACTAATGTAAAATTCTTTCAATGAGAGTCTCTTCCCTATATTTTTTGTTTTAAAAATCTCCCAATGGCATTGTAATGACACCTTTAATCCCAGCACTGAGGAAGCAGAGCTAGGTGGATCTCTGTGAGTTTGAGGCCAGGCTGGTTTATATAGCATGTTCCAGGCCAGCCAAGGCTACAATGCTACACACCAAGACCTTGTCTAAAAAAAGAAAAAAAATTGATTGAGTAACCATTAATTCAGCTGGTTACCCTGGTAAACCATTTATTTTGCACAGTGGTTGACATGATTAAGATTATTTCCAGTTCACAATCTCATCAGTGAAGTACCAAGGTTAAACGTCAACATTGTTTCCTCTTAATGAGGCTGGCTGCAACGCTGGCCCCATTTTTAATGAGAAATGATAAATTATAAACATGTGCTCTGACTCTGAAGGAATATACTCTCTTTAGTGCATGGTTTAGACTCCTTTTAGAACATGAATTCAGTATTATTAATTCTCAATCCTACATTACATACCAACCTTTGAAACAAACATAGCCCATCACCATATTAGCCTATGAGAGCATGAGTGTGGCAGACATCTTGTATTTAAAGAAAAATGCTTTTAACTGAAGTTTAGAGAATTAGACCATATGAACTTGTAATTTTCACCATGAGGTAAAAATGCTGGAACCAACTCTACCAGGTTTTAAATAAGTATCAGGTCAAATGCCTAATAATGTAATAATGTTGCCTTGTTTGGTATCTTTCTAAGATAAAGGCAAGAAATCCAGTTCCACAGGTCAGCTCCCTTTCTTTTTCTCTTCTGCTATGTAATTTTTTGCATTTATTTATTTATTTATTTACTTATTTATTGATTTATTTATTGTGTGTGTGTGCATGTGCACGCGCACTCGCGCACGTGCATGTGTATGCGTGTGTGGTGACATGTATGAATGCATGTGGAGATCAGAGGACAACTTGTGGAGGTCACTACCTGAGTCCTTGGGATCAAATTTAGGTTGCCAGTCTTAGTGGCAACACCTTTACCTTCTGAGACATCTTCCTAACCCACTGTATGTTTTGATATTTTCATTTAATAAAAAAGAATGGGTTTTGGTGTAATAGACATGTCTACTTCCTGCACCTAGATCAGTACCTAGCACATAATATGCTCATTAATATTTTCTCTGAAAGACGAGCAGAATTAAAGATATTGGGGAAAAGTATGGTGAGGACTTCCTCTTTTTGTATTGAACAGTACTTGCTCTGTACCAGGACTACATCAGGTGGTCCAGATCTAACTATAAACCAAGGTATCTGCTATCTCAGCATCTGGTGTTTAGGTAGAAAACGAACAATAAGAGCATGGGAAGAGCTATGCTGGGATGACCTAAAGTTCCACGGAACCCAAACAGAACTCAGGCTTAAGGAAACAGAGGCTTTCAGAGGAGGTACTGTATACCACGAGCCCTGACAACTGACCAGAGTTTACCTGGTGAAGTAGGATGCTAAGGGAATCTCCCTGCAAAACGGGATCAGCTGACACACAGCACTGGGACCAGGGAACCAAGATGTCACAGGGAACTTAAAGGTACTCAGTATGACTAGATCTTCAAGAGCTGAGGGACTGAGAAGACTCAAGAATGGATGCCCATGTCATATGTGCTTGCTGAATTTTGAAGCTGGTCTCTATCAGTGTACGTTGAAAACCTTCTTAAAAATAAAACACTTATTTTCTTGATGAATAAACACACAAATGATTTTTAAATCATAAACTGAACTTGGGATAATATATTCACACCCACATTTACTATGGATGAAGTTTATTAAGAAGTACACACCTAATTGCACTATATAAGACAAGTTCTTTCCAATACAGTTTCAGTAAATTATAAAAAGAAGGATACAGGAAATATGAAGAAGAAAATGGGAAAGACAAGGGGAAGCTTTAAATGGGGAGGAGAGAGGGCGAACAACACAGGGGGAGAGAAAGGAGTAGGGATAACACTGGGATACTTGAAAAGTCATAGGGAGTTATGTTTATCTAAAATTAGATAGATGATTGATAGATAGATAGATAGATAGATAGATAGATAGATAGATAGATGATAGATAGATAGATAGATAGATAAAAAGATGGATAGATAAAGGATGGATAGATAGATAGCCAGATAGATAGATAGATAGATAGATAGATAGATAGATAGATAGATAGATGATAGATAGATAAAGGATGGATAGATAGATAGCCAGATAGATAGATAGCCAGCCAGATAGATAGATAGATAGCCAGATAGATAGCCAGATAGATAGATGATAGATAGATAGATAGATAGATAGATAGATAGATAGATAGATAGATAGATAGGATTCAAAGGCACACCACCTGGGATGAAATTATTCTTCCAAGAGCCATAAATATTATCTAACAAAAATCCGAGTACCAGGCATGAGATACCTCCTTTAGGTTGTAGGTCAGGTGAATCCCAAAGTCTCCCCAAACAATACAAGCTACTTCTGTTGCTCTTGCTTGCCTCACAGAAACTGAAGGTAAATCCCGTTACTGAAAATACCATGTGCTTCAGACACAGGACTCAGGATTTGAACTAAATCTGACATGAAAGTTTCCTTCCTGAAAACTAGCTTTCATAATACTAAAAGGTGCTATGCAAGCTGCCAAGGGAGGGAAGCAACAAATAATTCTACCCAACTGTGACACCTATGAACCACAACAGTGACCATCATAGTAAGATACTCCTAACAGTACAATAGTGGCATTCATATCCTAGAGGTAACCAACAGCTCTCTGATTGGACTTAAGGTTCACATAATGGAGGAAACCATACCTGGTACTAGAGACCTAACCAACTACTCATGGCTAGTGAGGCCACAGATCCTAGATGAGACCTTACTGCTGCCATTTTCCTAAACAATCAAAATTCTTAACTGCATTCTAACTGCTTATCCTTATTCCCACAGGTAAGTGTGGTTCTCACTGCTCATCAACAAAAGCTCTTTGTGCAGCATCAGGAGATGGTTACAGAATGCCACAAGTGATCAAAACGCAGAGAACAACTGGCCATGGAATGCCCAGCCCCAACTGATACACCCATATCACAACCCCTACACCTAAAGTTCAGGGAACATCACAGAAAAAGGAACAGAGAGATTGTAAGAACCAGGAAGTTTGCTTTCAGGTTATGTCTTTTGATATAACAGGGAAACTAGACCCATGAAATCTCATCAATATGGCTGATAAAATAAGGCCAGAACAAAACAATACCAACTCACATGCCTTGTGGATAGGGAAAATTTCATGAGATCCACCACTAAATGAAGGGCTACAGGCAATTAAGTTCCCCAGAGTGGGAGAATTTGTCTTCCTCAGAGGTGAGTCCTTCTAATTGGTTACCTAGCACTATGTGATCAGCCCTAAAAACATATATATAAGCAACACTAAATGAACTTAGCAGGTTGTATTTATATATGTATTCATATATGTCTATAACAATAAGAACGAAGGAATAAGTTCATGAACTTGAAAAGGAGCATGGTAGGGGGCATGGTGGGGCTGGAGGGAAGGAAATTGTGTAATTATATTTTAATTAAAAATAAAATAAACTTTAAGCGGGAGTGGTGATGTACATCTTTAATCTGAGAACTGCAATGCAGAGGCAGGTCTGGTTTACAGAGTGAGTTCCAGGACAGATAGGGCTACACAGTGAAACTCTGTCTCAAAAAACCAAAAGTAAGCAAATAAATAAATAAATAAATAAATAAATAAATAAATAAATAAATAAATAAATAAAATGAACTTTAAAATATGAAATGCACTTTAAAGTGTTTGTTGCTAAGCAATAGAAGATAAATACCTCTTCGTTGAGCTTTGACAGGGAAGTCAAATATGGCAGACAGACCTTCTGTTAGCTGTGCCCTACATCTGGGAATCTTACTGATAACAGCTTAGTAGCTGATGATCATAAACAGAGCAGAGGGGAAAAGCGATGGATTCCAGTCGTGTTCTCGATAGCTGCATATTCAGATACACACCCAGGTTAGGAGCTTTGCTTTGTGGTAGTCCCTGTAGAAACGTGTCCTAGTGTAGCTCAGTAGCTGAAAACCCAGTGGTTCATTTTATTTTTAATTGAAATATAATTGCATATTTTCCTTCCCTCCAGCCCCTACCATGTCCCCTGGATTCCTTTGCTAGTCTGCAGTCCTGGCCGTGGGACAGTCTATCTTCAGCAGAGGATCGCAGGTCTTCCACACAGAGAGTAAGACTGCACCACAACTCTGTCCAAACCCAGCAAGTGCTTCCTTCCCAACTTCACTGTTGAGGAAAGCCAAGGATCCCACAAGCCTGAAGGGTTACACATCCTTCCCCAACCCACTGCTATTACTTCCTGGATGGCATTTCCAGCCAGGCTATCCTTCTGCTCTTCTTTGCACACTCCAAGTACCCTCCTACCTACAGAAACTTTGCAGAACTCTTCCTTCATCCTGGCCATTCCCAGATCCACAAGGCAATCCACTTAAAATGTCTTCACACTCTTCTCCTCCTCCTCCACATCCTCCTCCTTCTCCCCTCTCTCTCTTTTCGTCATATTCATCTGCAAACATGCTCTGTAACTTCCTGACTTATTGTATTTATTGCCAACAAGATGCAGTTCCCATAGGTCCTGAACCTTTACCACTTTTGTTATGATATATCCAGTACCTAAAATGGAGCCTGGAATGTTATATACATTCAAAAACCTTTATTGAATGAACTGCTGAAATAAAGCTTTGTGCAACTAGCCAGAATTAGCCAGTGGGGTCAGCATCCTTTATTTCAAGCAGGAAGGAGAGCTGACTTTATAATTATATGCAAACTGATTTTTTCTGATATGCAAAATGGAAGAAAGTTCCATTTTGAAAAGCATATTAAGATGATTGGTCTTGCCACTCTGGCAAAGAGTGTAAGTATATTATTATCTAAATACATGCATGGCAGAAAAGCACAACAAATATAATGGTTGACCTTACAAAGTCACTCCAGTAAGGTAATTTAGGAAGGGAAGAGAGATGGAGGTTTATGGAAGATTAATTTCTTTGTAAAACTAGCATAAAATCAGAAAGGGAACTATTAGCTCAACTAATTACATTTTTCAAAATCAACAGAAGCCAGTTGGGGAACTTTGAACAGAGACTAGTATTCTAGTAGATGAAAACCCTATTTTCTGCTTTGAAGGCATAGCTTACAGAAGCCAAAGCAGCATTATCAAAGCTCCTCTCTGTGCCAGCACAGCGGACTGTAATGAATGTGTTAGTACTGCTCTTTAAATGTCATCTCTACAAATAGGAATTTGCCCCTTCCCTAAACTTCCCTAAGAAGCAGCTAGCGCTCAGTATCTCATTTCCTTCTAATTTACTAACCTAGAATGGCCATGGAATGTATAACATTAGCAGTGATTGGAAGATCTAGTGACAGGCCACTGCTCTGTCATCTATCAATGATAGGTAAAACATTGGTCATAGAAATCTGTATGAGAAGCCGGGCAGTGGTGGCACACGCCTTTAATCCCAGCACTCGGGAGGCAGAGGCAGGATCTCTGTGAGTTCGAGGCCAGCCTGGTCTCCAAAGCAAGTTCCAGGAAAGGCGCAAAGCTACACAGAGAAACCCTGTCTCGAAAAACAAACAAAAAAAGAAAAAGAAAGAAAGAAAGAAAGAAAGAAATCTGTATGAGTAGGTTCAATCAAGAATTTACTGAATGTATGCCCTATGATCACTGAGCAGAACCACACTGAACAGACAGATCCAATGCCCTCAGATTTTTTCATAGCAAACAAAGACATTTTTTAGTGTATTTGCTGTGATCCTATTGTAATAGTAATAGATACTGTGACCACAACCATACAGTCAAAAAAGCTAAATCTTTCTTCCAAGAAAATGTCCTCCAATAGGCCAAGTGTATCTACCCAGAAAAGCGAAGTAATTACACAACTAAACACTAGGATACAGAAAAAAACTCATTTCACAAGTTTAAAGTCCCACTAGTGGCAGAATTCTGTAATTGTTGAGTTATAGTATATATGAATGACTTGTTTTTGAAGGTCACATAGTATAGCTTCAGGAGAAACTCTATTATCACATAGCACGAAACTTTTCTCCATATGTTTACTCAAGTATTACTTCATTTATTCTTCAAGTAAATATTGATTGGCCAACTGTATACTGGACGCTGATTTAGGTGCTAGGGGATGTAAGCACAAATCAAAGTAACAAAATCTTTACTCTCCTAGATCTCCTTTTCCTAAAAGAAGACAGATAATAAATCAAATGAAACAAGTAAATATTTTCAGAGGCCGATCATGTCATTAAAAACAATAAAGCAGGAAAATAGAATGACCCTGAATTCCATAAAGAGAAGGGAGTGTGGTCAGGGATGGTGTTGCTATGGAGATCATTCTTCAGCTAAGGCTCACATGAAGAGAAGGAACCTGTCGTGTCAAATGCCAAGGGAGAAGAGACAACAGAGCACAGTCCAAGAGAAGGAGTGAAAGCATTTTCAGAAACAAGAGGAGAAACATGATGCCCTCATCATATTGTATAGAGAGGCAGAGAGATGCAGAGTCACATAGGAAACAGCATCCACTCAGAGCAGCTTACATTATTATCATTGTTTACTATTTATATTTAGAAATGTTCCAGGGAGACAATGGAAGTGTTTTAATTGAGGAGAGTAAATTCTTTCCCAAAACAGATTTGATGCAGCTTAAAAAAAAAAAAAAAAAAAAAAAAAAGACTTTCCAGGGAACTGGAAAGCAGACTAGAACATATTAGTCATAGCTCAGAAAGGTGAGACAGAAAATATGAAAAGGCCAAAAGGTTTAACTAACTGAAGTTCCAGAGGGGCTAGGAAAGGGGGTCAAGGAGAAGGAAAACTGGGCCAAAAGTATGTCTGAAGACAAGATAGAGAATCTTCTAGAAATAATAAAAGATATAGTCTAAAAATCAAGAATTATATCAAATCTGCATCTATTAAACACACACTCTACAGCTAAACACCAAATGAAAGAGAAAGAAAACCCTCCAAATCAGAGGAAGTACAAATTACCATGGAAGAAGCAGACTGATGGCTTCTTCAGATCAGTAATGAGTATCAAATGTCAGAGAAAACTCTTTGCACTGAGAGAAAAATCTATATACCTAGATTCTACACAGGGGAAAATGTATTTGGGGAAGATATTACAGAGGAAAGATCTTTTCAAATAAGGCAAGCAGGGAGTCATTCGGACAGACCTGTTTGTAAAGAAAGCTCTTGGTTGTGATTGAGGTAGAAGGAGAGTGATTCCAATCCTGAGACATAAAAATGGACTCAAGAGAATGATAAATGCATGGATCAATCTAAATAAACCGTGAGGATTGTTTTAAGAAATAAAATCTTGTCCTGAGCAGATAAAATTAAGATATGAAATAACAGTATCAGAGTAGGGTAAGGAATTAACACTTCCCTTATCATTGTTGGTAAAAGTACCTTTAGAGTATGGATGTCAATATCTTGTTTATTTGTTTGTGTTTTTTGTGTTTTTTTTTTTTTTTTTTTTGAGATAGGTTTCTCTGTGTAACAGTCCTGGCTGTCCTGGAACTCTCTCTGTAGACCAGGCTGGCCCCAAACTCACAGAGGTCCACCTGCCTCTACCTCCTAAGTGTTGGGATTAAAGGCGTGTAGTACCAACACTGGACTGGATGTCAATATCTTAATCAAAAGTAAATATTAGAAAAGGAGGAGGACATATTGTGTAATTTCCAAACTAATAATGTGAAAAGTACGAATGTCAACAATTAATCTCTTTTCTTTCTTTTTCTTCCTTGTTCCTGCTCTGAGTCTCAAAGAGGCACTAGGTTTGAGTGCCCTCGATTCTCCCTGTTGTAAAGCCTGGGGCAGAGAGACATTGGTTCCTGTGTGGTGACTCATGGTTCCCACCCCAAGAACATTAACTACATTGAGAGAATTCTTCACAAGATGAAGGAAAGAGTACTCTGAAGTTATCTTTATGGTCGGCCAGCTTTAACTATGAGTTCTCATTAAGAATTACAACTGTCCCTTTGCTGTGGATTCTAATGACCTTCACCTAGAACTTAATTTCCTCCCTCTTATATTTATATTTCAAATGAGAAGCCATATATAAAAGTTGCTAATACTAAAAAAACAACTACTGTAACCTTCTTAAGATCAACTCCAAAAACAGTAAAAGTTAGCATAGCTTGTGGGCTTCTCATCAACTGCGCAGAGACGTTTGTAGTGTAATAAAGTCTATCCAGCCTTCAGCAAACTAACCCCAATGAGTTGATAAGCCTGTTGATGTGTACATGCGGGTGTACAGCCTCTCCCAAGGCCAGCCTCTCCCAAGGCCAGCCTCTCCCAAGGCCAGCCTCTCCCAAGGCCAGCCTCAGGCACCAGCTGGACCCTGCTGTAATTTCTAAGAAATCTCTCTTCTCAAAGGTCACTCACTGCACTTGGGGAAAACAACTGCTTTTATACTCTTGTCTCTTCCAGTGGTGGATTAGCAGGGAGAGAAGTCCCTCAAGCACCCCGAATCTTTAAGAGACAAGGATTAACAAGAACATGCAAATTCAATTTTGAGTGGTCCAGGAACGTGTGGAAGAGCAGCCCTGGGTGATCCTGGGAATGGTTTAGTGTCCTAACTCCTGGGACAGCAACACTTGAATACAAAGGCACATGGCCCCAGCTCTCACTAGGAGCTCTAAGCTCTGAGCAGTAAAGTACCTCTTACCTTGCTAAAAGGTGAGGGGGAAATACACACTAATAAATGACTACCAGGCATTGATGATAGAAGAAAGGTTTTTGTAAATTTTTAATAGTAAAACTCATAGGCTATAAAGACAGTAACAGCAGCTAAAAAAATGCATCCATGCCGCTACTAAACTTGGGTTTGTAGGGATGCTATCTGTTACAAAAATGAAGGGGAGATAGATAGATAGATAGATAGATAGATAGATAGATAGATAGATAGATAGATAGATAGATAGAGATAGATAGTACAGTTTCTTGACACATTAGACAGATATCAGTGGGTGTGTAGGAGGACAGTGGATAGGAAGGAGAGATGAGGGAGGAGAGGGAAAGAAGTATTTCCCACTGGCTTACTGTCATTATAAATTATACACTATTATAGCATGGTAGAGCTTTTAAATATATACCAGCTCAAATGAAATGTCTTACATAATTTTCTAGCTTTTGACATTATTTGAAATCTTTTTTTTTTTCAGCATTTGGTATAAGCACACCATTGTACAGTTGCTCATCTCCAGGACCAAGCTAACAGCTGTTTTGACTTTTTTTTTCCTTTTGGAATTGGGAAATGTTGTGAAACTGTGGAGTAGGGTGCCATATTAACTTTGACAAAAGCACTTTGGGGTTTGATTTTTCTTTAAGTTCCCTGCAGTGTAAAGAGTGTGGTCGTAGGGAAGCAAACTGGTGATGGTCACAGATCATTGCCCAGAGCCTTGTTTACAGGATATGAACAAAAAACAAAAACAAACCAACAAAAACCGAGGAGCTGACAGTAATGACTCCAGCTCCACTCATGTGAGAGCTCCGTCCGGCTTTTCATCCCAGCTTTGATCTGGAGAACGGGTCACTGCAAAGGAGACCAGAGACCGTGTGGAGCCTGGTGCTTCAGGCCTGTACTTCAGCACTTGGGAGGGGAAGACAGAAGGATTCAAAATGTAAGGCTGTCCGTGGCGGCATTGGGAGCTCAAGGTCCGCCTAGACTATATAAGACACTGTCTTAAGTTTTAGAAAAGGAAAAATGGAAAATGAAGTTGGAAGAAAGAAATCACCTAGTAATAGCCTCAGATTTAGAGGAGGGGGGAGATAAGGTGGGGCAGAGTCATCCTTATTCCTCACTGGCTGGACAGAATAAAAAGGATTTGGCCCCAAAGAGCATGCAAGTGTGAACTAGCAAGTGGAAACCACAAACGGTTCAGTGCCAATCCCACTGAACAACACCAGCACTCCCGATGTCAGCAACCCGACCAAATGCTCCACAGTTGGTGCTGGCTTACTGTCCCTATGACTAGCTTCTGTTTGGTTTAGGAAGCAATTGTACCACTATGAAGATGTGGGAATGCCTTCCACGTGAAAATGAGCCATGTGAACTTGGATTGCCAATTCCAAGGATCAATTTTTAGCTCCTACCTCCCTTGCCAGTTTTGTTGTTGTTGTTGCTGTTTTTTTGTTTTTGTTTGTTTGTTTGTTTGTTTTGTAGGTATAACCCCAAACTGTAGCAACATTTTACCTTCAGCTGTTTTTCATTTGACATGATTTCACTAGGAGGTTGTCCTCAAACTTAGTTCACCCGTCCCAGTCTCTCCGTGCTGTGATTACAGGCATATACCAATATGCAGGGGCTCTGTGGTTTCTACTTCTCTTTCTTTCTGTGTAGGGGAATTAGAGTGTGAATTCAAAAATAACAATGGGGGGGGGGAAGGTGCTGGAGAGATGGCTCAGCAGTTAAGAGCACTGACTGCCATTCCAGAGGACCTGGTTCAATTCCCAGCACCTAATGGCAGCTCACAAGAGTCTGTAATTCCAGTTCCAGAGGATCCAACACCCTTACACAGATGCACCAAGGCAAGTAAATAAATCATTTAAAAAATAACAATAAGGGTAAGCATCCAAGATTAATCCAAAGACAAGTCACATGCTTGTGCACGCACACACATACACACACACAGGTGTGCACACACCTACACCATGCTGTTAACTGTATCATTTACTTTTTCTATTTAATTTCTGAAATGAATGAAAATTGAATGGAGTGACAGTACCATCCCAGCTGGGTGTAACTTTCTACTTTTTATACTGCTGTTTATTTACTTACAGAAGTGGAAAGAAAACTTTTAAGTTCAAACACCAGGAAATTTTTAGCACCAAAGTCCAAGTAACTCCCAAAACGATGTAGACTATGGCTGTTGCTGTTGTTGCCTCTCGGAGCTTGAAGGTAAGTCCCTATTGCTGAAGACACTGTACACTTAGGACACAGGACTCAGCTTATCCATGCTGGATCGAACCTGAAAGCCTCCTTTCTGCAGTCTAGCTTCCATAGTACCAGAAAATACTATACCAGCTGTTGGGAGGTAAGCAATTAATAGTCCTACCAAGATGTGAGGCTGATGAAGCACAATGGCCAGCATGGCAAGATATCCATCCCAGAGAGTGCAGTGTGACTCTCATAGTTGGAATGTAATTGCCCCCATAAGCTCATTGGGTTGGGAGTAGCACTATTAGGAGGGTGAAGTGGTTATGGCCTTATTGGAGGAAGTGTGTCACTGTGGGGGCGGGCTTTGAGGTCTCATATATGCTTAAGCCACACCCAGCATCTGAGACCACTTCCTGTTGCCTGTGCAAGATGTAGAGCTCTCAGCTACCTCTCCAGCACCACATCTGCCTGCATTCCGCCATGTCTCATCATGAGGATAATGGACTGAACCTCTGAACTGCAGGCCACCCAATGAAATGTTTTCCTTTATAAGAGCTGCCTCGGTCATGGTGTCTCTTCACAGCAATAGAAACCCTAACTAATACAGTGGCACTCACATGTCAGTGGTAACCAACAGCTGTCTAATTGGACTTAAGGCCCTTCTACAGGAGGGAAGTCATGCCTGGTACTAGAAATCTAGCCAGCCTCCTAGGGCTAGTCAGGTCATGGACTTTAGAAGAGAATCTACTACTATCACTTTGCTAACAGCATAATTACTAAGTACATTCTAAATCTTATCCCCACAGATGAGTGTGGCTACCACCCCCATGTAAGAAACCTTTTATGGCAAATTGAGACTATTATGGAAAACCAGAACTGTATACACTGCAGAGATCAGTGGATCATGGAGGACCCAGCTGTGTACATCCACAGCATAACTCTTTTATCTACGGCTCAGAGAACACTGCAGCAGACCGGGCAAAGGGACTGGAAGAGTCAAACACCAGGAAGTCTGCTATGAAACAGCCTCTCATAGAAATGACCAACTACACAGACTGGAGCAATACCAGTATCAACAGATACACTAACACAGAAGGGGGAAATCGCACAGGGGTCCCACGTCCTCACAAGGAGCTACGGGCAAGCAATGATTGCCAAGAGAGGAAGAACTAGCCTCCCAGGTCCAAACCCCCTAACTGGTTACCCAGTGCAAAGTAGTCAGCCCTGAAACTATATCTATATACATACAAACAACAAAAATGGACTCAGCAGGTTATATTTATATATTTGTATGTATGTAAGCACACACACACACACACACACACACACACACACACACACACACACACTGGAAGGAGGAAAGGGAAAGGAGAAACTGATGCATAGTAGAATAATATTTTAAGGTGTGTTACTTTTGCTTATGTTACATTTGTTTAACTCTATGAAGCTGTGTTACTGTGCCTGTCTAAAACACCTGATGGTTTAATAAAGAACTGGCCAATAGCAAGGTAGGGGAAAGGATAGGTGAGGTGGGCAGGCAGAGAATTTATATAAGAAGGAGAAAACTGGGAGGAGAGAGCTAACATCTAGGAGCAGCCAGAGAAGGAGCCAGAAGCCAGCCTTCCAGCTACACAGCAAGGCATGGAGTAAGAGTAAGATTTACAGAAGTAAGGGAATGAAAAAAGCCCAGAGACAAAAGGTAGTTGGAATAAATTAAGGAAAGCTGGCAAGAAACTAAGCCAAGCTAAGGCCATGCATTCACAAGTAAGAATAAGCCTCCACATGTGAATTTATTTGGTAGCTTGGTGGCAGCCCCCCCAAAAAAGAGTAAAACCCCCCTACAGCACTGATGTAATTATATTTTAATTAAAATGTATAAAAAATAAAAACAATAAGACACACAAAAATACCAAAACAAAAAAATGCATAAAAAATCAAGAATAAATACCCTAAAAAACCCCAGAAATTTGGAGGTTATATGAATAGTTATTGCAACATAATTGATGCAAAACAACAGAAATGTACCTAGGAAATGGCGTGAAGTTTAAACACAGAATCCAGATGTTTAGAGTCCTGTGTTCTAACCTGAGTTCCTGGGTCAGAGATGTCAAGCAGGAGTAGCCTTTCATTTTCTGGGTACTGCTGCACTAGGCCCCATAAGCTATGCTGACCTGTCCATTAGCACAGGCATGCCAGCCTCAAGAAGGCTGCTGGTCTTACAAGTAATTCAAGACTCCAACCTACCCTGACTTCCCACATGGGCCTAACTGCTGGCTCCTCTTTATCTCCTCACATGAGGCTTTTTGTACAAGCTCTATCCTTCCCCTTAACATCAGCTCTCAACACCCTTCAACAGCTTCCTGCTTCGATTCCTGGCTCCTCTGTAGATACAGGTGAGCACCTTCTCTCTTATCCTAGTCCTACACTCCCCACCACAAGCTTCCTCCAGCTGTTGACTTCTCAGAAAATCCCTAAGTCAGTCTCATCATCCTGCTCAAAACAAACACGATTGTCAAGACTCCAATTTGTCTTTTGTGAGATGAATGAAAGGATGCTGCTAAACTCAGTACCTATAAGTCTAAGTACTATACTTCACAGTATTAGGAATATCTTGGTATCCTTTATGTTGCCATAGAGACTACCCATGTTTTCTGTTTTCTTCTGAAAGCATCAGCATACTTCAGAGTAACAAATACCTTTAACTTTCTCATCTTCCCTAGAAAAGGACTACATTATGATTGATGGTCACCGTCAATACTTCACCAAACCTTTGGTTATTTTAATTTCTTGGATACACAATCAAGCTACCTTTCCCTGCCTCTGTTGCAAGTAATACAGTCATATAACAACAATATCAACAACAGAACTGTGCAAAGAGATAATATGTGTCACATTCTAGCCAGAATGTTTAGTAGGCGAGTGTGCCCTTTCCTCACGCTCTCTTTGTATCTGTGAGGAGTTAGTGATAGAGGGCACCAGCCAACACCAATGGGGAAACCGGAAGCAGAAGACATCCTTCTTGGAGGAAAATTGCCCGCTAACCATTGTTATGTGAGTTATTACACGTTTGGGGTCAAGCAAACACTAGAGCCCGATGTAAACTAGTACTACTAACATATTATATTTAAGGGAGTCAAATAATTTGAATGTTAGAGCCTAAGACTTTTCTCCTAGAAAATGCCATGCACTTGGCAGAGAGGGAAGAGAGGCAGGAAGAGGTAATAATTATTAGCTGCAAATCCATACCACACCTACAAACAAGTGCATCATCCCTCCTGTGGCGTTCCATTTCAATTACACCTCACAGAAAGTTTAGGAGGCAATACTATTATCATCCACATTATTCAGATAAGGAAACTAAGGTGTGTATGCAATACTCAGGGACTAGAAAAGCCAAATTCAATGTTCGATATTTCATTGCTCATATTGGTTGAGTATCCACCACTGTTGACTAGTCCCCTTCATTTGCAGTCCCTAGATGTCCTTGTAGTATCTATTAGCCTAGTGACCGTGTGAGCATTGCGATAATTTCTATTTGTCATCTCTGAAAACACTGGGGCCTCTGTCAGACAGTATTCACCAAATTTCCCAGCAAGTCACAAAGGTAATGTTTCAACACTGATAATAAACTTGCCAGTCCTGAAACCTAGGCCACACACAGTATATGGGAAGTCCACCAGCTGGATCGGATTAGTCCCGCCCAAGCCTAGGTGAAGAGCTGAAGCCAGTGGCCGAGAGGTGCATTGCCTCCATGAACAAATGATATGTGTATAGGAAAAGTCACAGCAGAACTCAGTGCACAAACCTACTTCAGAAATGCTCTTAAGTATGGAAGGACTTTAAAGACCTCCTGATCCTCTGAGAAACGGTGCTAAGAGAATGTCTGGCTGATCAGGACCCTGAGACAGATTGAACAAGGAAGGCCAACTCCTGAGTTGAATGAAGAGTTTGGGAGGGCCACCTCTGCTCTTTGCTTGCTTTCCCAACTGGAATGTCCTACCACCTCATGACTAAGGAAGGAGCCAACATTCCAGCACCACAGTGAGGCTGAAGCAGAACTCTTCTGTGGTCACAGCCTTGGTCCCATCTCCTTTGTGGATGAGAAGTTACAGGAGAGCAGGATGCAGTTCAAGACCCAGTGTTGACCGAGTTCTCATCAAGGCCTTTGGGCAGGTGTAACAAAAGGTGCAAGCTTCATTGACCCAAATATTCTTAGAAAGTGAGAGAACTATGTCAAGGAATGGTCCTAAAAACTAAAACATAATTTATTATGTACTCTTCAAACGCCAACTCTATCTTTGAGTTCTCTCCCTTTTGTGTGTCTGTGGGTCGGGACAATGAGGAAGGCATGCTGAGGGAAGGATTCATGCCCAGCTGCTAGCTGGAAGCCAGGCAAAACAACATGTCTAAGGAGGCTTTGCGACTCAGCCTTGCAAGCAGCATCAGGTCACGGACCTAAGTGGAGGACCAGCACCTCATCTCATTGCTGATAGGATTTTATATGGAATGTGGTGGTTTGGGTTTGGAGTTTAAACCATGTCATGCCAGGTACTGTGACCTAATTCCACTCAGGGTAGATGTGAACATGGCACATAACCTGAAGGTCATAAGAAAGGGCCCAAAGCCAGATGAGTCATGGTTGGTGAGAAGAATTAACTGAATGCAACCTAAGTTTCTCCAGTGTGAATACAGGAAGTAAATCCCAGAAAATAGAAGGAAGAAAATTGACACCGGATTTAGAAGTGGAGGTGATAGGCTCAGAGGACATGGAAACTGAGCTCATGTTGGTGACAAGGAGTCTCATATGTATTTCTTTCTCTTTTCTCATCTTTAAATCATTTTTATTATGTATATGGGTGTTCTGCCTGCATGTCTGCACATCCTGTGTGCAGTGCCCACAAGGACAGCTGGATCCCTTGGAACTGGAGTTACAAACAGTTGTGAGCTGTCATGTGGGTGCTGGGAATCAAGTCCAGTTCCTCTGGAAGAGAAGCCACAGCTCTTAACTGCTGAGCTATCTCTCCAGCCCCATATTTCTTAAGAAAATTCTTACAAAAACTTCCACAGGACACTACCATCTTTCAACCACAGAATTTAAGGATGGGGTTTATGAATAAGTGGAGTGATGTAGTTTATGAATAAGTGGAGTTCCACGGTTTTCCTGTGCCTGTATGTTATCAACAGTATGCTATCCTGTCTTTGCTTAGAAATTCAGCCTGGCAGGTGAGTAACTGTTACTTAAAGGACCCGTCGTGCAGACTTTAGTTATTGTGTTTGGATTGGAAGATTAACACCAGTTCAGTGATTTTTGCTCTTGACTTAGCTCACTCTCTACAGAAGTATGTGGTTTAAATCTAACATAGGACTTTCATATTTATTTTAGGTGCCTTTTGTCTCTTGTTTACTAAGTTATGCTATTTTGAGAGTTTGTTTTAAATCAGCGGTTCTCAACCTGTGGGTGGCAACTCCCTTGTGGTCAAAAGACCCTTTCCTTTCACAGGAGTCGCCTAAAGCCATCGGAAAACACAGATGTTTACATTATGATTCATAACAGTAGTAAAATTATAGTTATGAAGTAGCAACAAAAATAATTTTATGACTGTGAGTCACCACAATATGAAGAACTGTATCAAAGGGTTGCAGCATTAGGAAGGTTGAGAACAGCTGTTTTAAATGTTTCCCCATTTAGAATGAAGTTCGATTATCTATAGTTTAGATTAGCAATTACGATTTTTCATGAAGTGATAAATAATTGCTGATTTGTTGCACAAAGAAGGATAGATAGGTGAAGAGGTACAGTCTACAGATGAACTCGACATATTAGAAACAGAAAAAGGGAACGTTTACATAGTAATTAGTATGTCATTAGTGAAGCTTTTCTACTTAGATACAGGGAAACCCTGAGAATTCCACCTCATTAGATAAACTCAGTGCTCCTGAGCAAACACAAAGTAGAAGGCACCTGGCTGTGAATTCCAGCAACAAAGACCCGGGGCCCAGAGCAGTAATAGCCACTCTGGCTGCCTAGGAGAACCACCTGGAGGGTTAAGAAGTTCTCAAACTCCACTGCAGAGTTTATATTTCCATCCTTCACGCTAGGGTACCAATAGTACCCCAGAGGCTCCTAAGACTTCTATTGCAAGCTAGAACTAGCAGGCTCTACCAATCCACCCCCCTGGCCACTCCCTGTGCCTTCCTGCCCCACCACTGACCCACTCTAATGCCCCACCTCCCCCGTGTCCTCCCCCTTGGGCTGTAAAGAGAGCCCTCAGCTGAAGCAGGTGAAAGAGCTTCCAGGGAGATAGAGAGCATCCTGTTGGGAGAGATTCCAAAGATTCTCAAACCACTGAGCCATCCGCTGCTTCACCAAGCAATGTGTGTCATGGTTAGTGTTAACAAAAAGACTGCACTTGTACCATTTCCACACTTCTGGATGCTGTCTCTAAATCCTGGATGCATTTTAACTGTGACACTCTCACTAAATCTGTGTTTTGTAATGAAGCCACATGTTCTTCTCATTGCCCTACTGACTTGAGAGAGGATTCCCGTACAATCAGATTCACTTACTTTAATTCCTTGTGATCCATAACCAGGGGGACCAGGCGGGCCAGGCAGGCCTTTTTGCCCAATATCACCCTGTGAAGAGAGAGACAGAAATTGACAACAAACTTTAGAAAGGAAAGGAGAGGAAGAAATGGACATATCACTGCTCGTGGCTTCATTCTTACTTAAGCTGATTAGGATCCTCTTGCCATAAAATAGTTCCTATTTCATTTAAAGCTATGTTGTTCTAAACATTCTTAGGCTATTTGAATTGTTTATAAACTTTTACATATAACCCAAATGTAGGTAAAGAGGCAAGGAAGAATAGCTTGAAGGAAGCAGGAGGAGAGGCCAGGGACTTCTGCTTGGCAAATCTAGATGCCCCCACTCCAGGCTGCCCACACCGAATTCAAAGACCACAAATGCCAGACTCTGTGAAGTCTAGAACATGCTGCTCCCTTTTAATATGGAATGCCAGTTCACTGGGAATACCATTAGAGTCAATGGGAGGGCTGGCAAATGGCTCAGTTCATAAAGTGCTTGCCATTGTAAGCAAGAGCATCTGAGTTTGATTCCCAGCACCCGCCATGAAAAAGCAAGGCATGGTACTTGTAATCTCAGAACTGGGGATGCAGAAGCAGGACAATCGCTGGGACTCAAGAGCTGGCAAAAATCTGTGAGTTCATGTTACAGGAATCCTGTCACCAGTCAGCTAACCAATTGAAAGGAGTGTTTTGGTCCAAGAGGCGGAGTTTTCATTGGGAGACTTGACCCAAAGATAAGACGGGCCCTGTTGGAAAGAGGAAGCAGCTGGCCACCTAGCTCAGAGTCCCATCCCTTATTGTGATACTTGTATACAGATTTTACTCATAGTAAACAGTAATCATTTGACCTCCTTTATGATCTGGCACCGAACACGAAGCCAAGCACCGCCACTCTGCTGCCCTCCCAGATTGGTTCCTCTCGGCTTGCACTGGCATTGCCTTTCTGGGCAGCCCATGGGCACTAAAGCGGGTTTCGGTCCCACCGCCTTTCACATTTGCCCTGTGTGTCGCTACCCTCCCAAGCCCAGTGCAGGCGAGCGCTAGAGTAAAATCTCGTGCAGCATACAGCTGTCCTCTCAAACCAATTTTGTTCATTGAGGACAAGGGCAAGAATACGAGGCCCACTTTCCCAATAGGTGGGGTGGATGGTTTTTCTTTCTCAGGGTTATGAATGTTTGCCATCACGTAGGGGGATTGGTTACAAGTTGTTATAGCATGGGGGCTGAACAAAAGAGGTTTGATTCAGGGATCAGAAAAGAAAGAGGATAGATATGATAGGATGGAAAAGGATCAGTTTTAAACAACTTACATTGGTATGGATTCTTGTATATTGACACAAATTCAAGGTTATTTTTGCTATACTGTATATACGTTTCTACTTCTGTTTAAGATATTTTTCTAAATTGACACAATGAAGAAAAAATGGATCCAACCCCCCCCCATGGTGACTTTGTCATCTTAGGGGAGTCTTCATGCATGTACAGTGACCCATGATTTTTCTAAACTAGCCTTCTTCCAGATGAAACTCTAGGAAGAAAAAGGAATAAACTAAGACTCCTGGTGAGGCTGGGATCCTCAACCAAACTCTTGGATCAAGAATTCTGTCCTCCCTCCTCTCTAATGATGGGGTTTAAATTCTCATGATGTTTGGGTGTGACTAGACCTGTTTAAAACCTGGACTCGTGGTGTGTGGCTCACTGACACTGGTTTAGCCACGAACATGTTGTAAACTTCCTCGCTTCACTGTTTGAACAAATAAAAAATACATTTCTCAAATAAATGTATGAACAATATGAAGAGTGTCTCAAACTCGGCACTACTGACATTTTGGTCAAGATAAGTATGGGGAAGTCGTCCTGTTCATCGGGGTTGTTTAACAGCACTCCTGAACTCTATCCAGTAAATGACAGTATCATCTTCAGTTGAGACAGTTCAAAATGTCTCCAGTTGTGATCTTGTTTAAGTGCCCCTACTAACAGCTCTGGAGAGGAGAAAAAAATCCCCCTCAGTGAGAAACATTGGATTAAAAGAATTAAAGAATTGGTAAGTATCAAGCTAGAGGAGATGAGTGAGTGATACATAGAAATAAAGAAAACAGACACTGAAAGAAGCTGCTCTCAACCTTCTATGGGGAGCATGAAGGTTGATCTTTGCACCAAGTTCTGACACAGTGGCTGGAGATATGCTATACAGTGAATACATTAGCCAGTGACTTGTTAAAAGGCTACCTAAAAACATCTGGCCAAACGAAGATGCAATTTTTTTCTTATCTATATGTAACTCAGGATGGACTCAAGTTTGATATGTAGCACATGTAGACCTTGAATTTGCAATCCTCCTGCCTCTACCTCCCAAGTGCTGGGACTAGAGAGAGGTGTATAGCACCATGTCCAGTTAGTGTTTGCTTCTTGATAAGATAACACAGCTTCTGGAAAACCTGGAAATATTTAGAACACTTTGCAACTTTAGTTCTCTCAACTATGCTGAGAGAAGTTGTGCTGTGGAGTATCTTTCTGTACTTTGTGAGATATCTTTCTTCATGCTGTGAATATGTGTTGCTCTGATCAGTTGATAAATAAAGCTGTTTGGCCAACGGTGAGGCAGAATAAGGTTAGGCGGTACATTCGAACTGGAGAGAGAGGAGAAAGGAGAGTCGAAGAGACACAGGAGCCAGCTGCCCAAGGAGCAACAAGATGCCCGCAGACCAGTAATGCCATGGCCATGTGGCAAAACAGATGAATAGAAATGGGTTAATTTCAGATGAAAGAGCTAGCTAGCAAGAAGCCAAGCCTGCCATAGGCCATACAGTTGGTAATTAATATAAGCCTCTGAGTGATTATTTTATAAGTGGCTGTGGGACCTGAGGGCTGGGTGGGACACAGGAAAACTTCCAGCTACAAAGTTGCCCTTCTGATTTTGTAAGGGAGGCAAATGTTTTAAAGATACCACAGGTCACATGACATGAACAAAGAAGATTTCATCAATAATCCAGAAAAAACCTAAGACAACAACAAAATTAAGGCTTCTTCCTATGAAGGCGCTGTGCAGTGGGCTGGTGTTAAAGCTTGGTTGTCCCGTCTCAGAAATGCTTGTGGTGACAAGTGTCTCAGAACTGATTTCTACACCATTTGGAATAATGTTTGTGTATAATGATAGAATCCATATCTAAACACAAAATGTTTCACAGACACCTTCTACAGAAGCCTGAAGGCAGCAGGATTTTGGCGGTCACTCATTACATGGAGTCAGCTATGGACTCGACATTTGTAGTCAAGCTGTGCTCAAAAGTTTCTGAATTTGGAGCATTTTTTAGTCAGGATTTTCCAACTAGGGATGTTCCAACTGGCACCTGATGCTCACACACATCAGAAACCTGAGGACTTACCTTCGGTCCTTGAGTTCCAATGCCCCGAGGCCCAGAAGGGCCTGGAGGACCTCTGACCCCTGGCTCTCCCTGAAAAGATATAATTAATGACATGTTACCAATTTAAAAAAAACTTACATAGCTTTTCATGTTGAATATATATTTTTAATGTCCTTTGAATTTTCCTAAGAAATTCATTGAGCCCATTTCACCTAAATGAGTTTGTTGGTTTGACATTGTGTGCTCTCTTGACTCTCTTCTCGTCACTTATATACTCTTTCCTGATAAAGGGTTCCATTGCAAATCAATCAGTTAATTAACTTCTTGGCAGCATTAACATGTGCTTCTTTCAGAACTTGCTTCTCTAGAATTTGGAAAAGTAATTACTGCTTTTATTTTAACAGAGGAGGAAAGAAAATTGAAGGATAAAAAGTGGCCACAAAGAGCTCCTAACCACATCCTGAATGAGCTGCCCCTATCATTTCCTCAACTAAAATAATGCTATTTGACTTGGGGGTTGACTCTGTGGTGCTTGGACCACAAGAGTGATTATGAGCACAGGCTACATTCTATAAAGATCTTGCTGTTTCTACAAGGCGTGACACTTTAAGATCTTCCTGAGATGGCATTGTTAAGAAGACACAAATAAAACCCTCTTTATTTGTCAATTTCTCTATGCTAAGATAATGTAAGGAATGTTCAGGGTTGATATCATTTAATGCTCAAACAATCCTCTATTACCATGCTGACTCCTTTACCTAATTCTTCTGAATTTCAGTAAATTCACCAGATATGTGGAAGATAATATCTACACTTGATAAGGATGGAGTGAAATGAGAGAGTGATTCAGAAGGCCTAGCACAGGATAAATGTCACTTGGTAAATGTCAGTTCACTACACACCTGTTTTAATTAAAGAGGATACAACTAAAGCTCTGCAAGTCTGCCCAGGGACTGGCACAAGAGGCTGGGCAGAAGTGGAGAAGCAGTAACCCTCTGACCAGCTATTATAGCCTCTTGGGCAAACAGCCTGGCACTTTCTCTAAAACCCCAACATATATGTACCACCTGCACCAGTGATTTCATTGCTAAGCATATATTCAAGGAAAATAAGAGCATTACACCCAAAGTCCCACAAACATGAGTCCTTAGCAGAATTATTCATTATAGCTCAAAACCAGAAAGAACACAATGTCCATCATCTGGGGAAGGAGTAGACAAAATCCTGCAAGAAACAAACTGCATTCATGCAATAATATGAACACACCTCAAAAACATTGCTCTTAATGACAGATACTGGCATACTGTATGATTCCAATTATTGAATATCCAGAAGAAAATAAATCTACAGAAACAGAAATATACGAGTATTTGCTTGAGGCCAGGATTAAAAACATGAATTGATCATAAATAAGCATGAGGGATCCTATGGGGTAAGGAAATGTTCTAAAACTGATCTGTGAAGACAGCTGTAAACTAAACTTTACTGCAAAAAAATCACTGGAGTGTGCCCCCGAGTGGAGGACTCCTGTGAAGAGACATGCTTCTGTGAAGTCATGAACAAGAAAAGAGGAGGGGCCAGAGAGATGTTTCAGCAGTAAGAGCACAAGTTAGTCTTCCAGAGGTCCCAGGTTTCGTTCCCAGCACCCACATGATAGTTCACAACTGTCTGCAACTTCTGTTCCAGGGCATCTGACACCCTCTACTGGCGTCTGGAAGCACCAGGCAGACATACGGTGCACAAGCTTACATGCAGGCAAAATATCCTATGTATAAAATTTAACTGTTTTAAGTTTTTGTTTTAAAGAAGATTTAGAATCAGGCTTTGGATCTATATGTCCCCAGATGTTTATCTTTCTACAATGTTTCAAGATATAATTAAAATAATCTGGGTAACTCTACAGCTCACTTTTTTACCGGCTCATTTCTCACCATCTTTTCAAAGGATTTACAGGCAGTCCATGCCATAGAGGCTGAGAGAAAGATATTTTTTTTCTTCAGTGGTGTAGTCATCCACAAGTTGCCCAAGCTCATGTAAATAACTCTTCATTCACAATTCTGAAAGTTTGATCCCTATTAAATTCATTGGTGCTCCAAGCTGCACTTGAGTGGAATAATTTCTTTATTTCTGTCATCATGCTCTTGCTGGGATGATTAGACATTTGTTAAGTTTCCTCAGAAAAAGTCCACACGACACAGTTCCATCTCTGCCATCTAGTACTAGTGTGCCTTTGAGGCTCTCAGTACTAATTATCTCTTCAATACCTCTCTCTACTGACTGCCAGCCCTGAGTGACTTCAAATTCCTCCCAGCTCTAAGGATCAGTCTCTCACAAAGGGCTTGAAGCAGGGAACATGAATACTCTGTGTCCGACACATTTCTATAATCTCTCCTTTCTTGAGAACCTCTGAAACACCCGAAAAGCAAGTGTCTGTATCGTGTGAGGGCCTCCAGCTATACCTGACTAATCTACCTCTCTGCTGCTTCTTAAGAGATATGAAGTTCATATCTGTCAGGGTTTTAATACTCTCCAACAAAAGAGAGCGCCAGCAAATATTGCTATACAGGTTTTACTTGGAATCACTAAATATGTTGTCAAACAGATGTGATTGATGACTTCCTTTCCTGGGTTGCTGAGCATCTCTATCGTCCCAGGCTATGGTAGACAGATTAATCATGATGTAGCTGGACATGATGTGCCTCCTCTGTGGAACGCACCACCTGAGCTGTGAATGACGTGGCTGAGAAAAATTGAACCTGGCTCCAGTTTGAATAGGTGGCTAGGTCTGCCTGTTTATAAAAACAGGAAGAAAAACACATGAACCACCACCCTGAGGATAAAGGATAGCATGAGCAAAATCCTCAAGAACAAACAACATACTCCTGAAGGAAGTACAAGGACACACTGCCGGCGTGGGTTGGGTGTGGGGATTGAGGAATAAACTGATTTCAAGAGAGGTGAGAGGTCCCTCAATCAAATGCAGTGTGTGGTGCTGGTTGTTTTTGCTGTTTTCCTGGGGGGAGCCGCCACCCAGCTCCTAAATAAATCACACATGAAGTCTTATTCTTAATTATAATGTCCAGCCTTAGCTTGGCTTAGTTTCTAGCCACTTTTTCTTAACTTAAATTATCCCATGTGCCTTTAGCCTCTGGGATTTTCCTGTTCTCTTCTGTAAATCTTACTCTTACTCCGTGGTGGCTTGCTGTGTAGCTGGGTGGCCAGCCCCTGGAGTCCTCCTCCTCCCTGGCTCCTAGATCTTCACTCCCTTTTCCCAGATTGCTCCTTCTATTTATACTCTCTGCCTGCCAGCTCCACCTACCCTTTCTCCTGCCTTGCTATTGGCCATTCAGTTCTTGATTAGACTATTGGGTGTTTTAGACAGACACAGTAACACAGCTTCACAGAGTTAAACAAATGCGACATAAACAAAAGTAACATACCTTAAAATAACACCCTACAACAGTGTGGGCATCATTCAGACCCAACTTACTTGAACAAAACAATAATAAAAAAATCATGAGGCAAACTGGAAAATTTGAACACTAGATATTTGCTATAGTAAGAAATTGTTGGTGTGGTTAGGTTTTACAGTAGTTTGGCAGCTATGTTTTGAAAGGAACTTCTTTTATTTGAGAGATAAATATCAAATCTTTATGTGGATGCTGTCTGGGGATTCTTTCAGAGAAAGGCAGTGGAGAGAGAAGAAGGAATACAGCAGAAACAAGACAGACTGCGTGCTGGGAACTGAAGTGTAATCAGTATGTTGAACGCTTGTGTCATGTGACTTCCTTAATGTTTACACTAAATGGTTTTAATAACATTTGCTTCAATTCGTGAACAATATCCAATAAAAATCTCACCATTGACCATGAGTCGGTATTTCGTAGTGTTGTAGGAAAAGAATACATAATTTAAATGATGTTTTTTAAGAAACTGGCCAAAGGGGAGAGGTACATGGGTAGATAATGAGCATCACGGATAAAATTTGCACATTTCATGCATTCTTGATATGTACCAAATGTCATATAATTTTTTTAAAAAGGGGGCTGTAAATGAAGCCATAGGGTTTTTTTTTTCTTAATCTCATTCGTTGAAGAAAAAAATTGACACGCCACTCATGGTATTTTCCTTGTGGTTTTGGTTAAAAGTGTCTTCTCAACTAGTACAGATCATATTAAAACATGTACATGTGAGCACACACATGTGTGTGCAATATGCTTTCTATAGACAACAACATCAGAAATTTGATGAGCTGTAAATAGAGAGAAATCGCATCTCACCATGACAGAGAAAATACATCATAAATGTGTTATGTCTCTTGTCCCTTGGGCCAAGGGTCCCTGTTAAACCTGGACAGCTGGGGCATGGAAGACAGAGGACTGATTGAGTCTCATGTCACAGTCAACACCACTGCGTCTGCCACGACACAGAAGACGCTGAGAACCAGTGTGCTTGTCTATGGCATTTCTGTTATGAGGGCTCATTGTCAGTAGAGTGAGTGCCGCTCTCTGATAATGGATTTAGCTGGCCATGTAGCATTGGAGGGTGTTAGAGCCTGCAGAGGGAGCCCTTGTACCAGGAGACAATGAGCAAGACAGCAACTTCTCGAGTTTCTATTTGTACCCATGTCACTCACTCTGTAACCCCACAGCCCAAACTCTACAATCATCTGCTTTTACTCCCTCAAGGAAAGAGCTGTTGAGAAGACCTCCTGCTTCTCAGTGCCCACAAAGGGACTCGAGATGGGAGACGCCTCCTTCCTTTTCACTGGAAATAGCTGGTCTAGGACTGACTACACACTTGGTCCAGAGAATGAATGATCTACACACTTGGTCCAGAGAATGAATGATCTACACACTTGTTCCTGTGAATGGATGATCTAGCAAGGGTTTTAGCTACCATAACCTTACAGAGCAGTTAATTTTGACTCCTTTAAAAACAAGCAAGTTCTTAAAAATGACGGTAGTAAGCATACAATAAGACTCCTATTTTTTCACAAAAGAAAGGACTAGAGAATCGCCAGCTACTCGCACATGCAAGTTTTCCTCATATCAGCAAATTTTTGCTGTAGCTTATAATAGAAATCTTATTGTGAGTAATAATAAACACTTATGAAGTTTATTATGCAGCAAATAATTTCAGTCACTATCTTAGCAATCTTATGAACATCAACTTATTCCATTTGATAAATAAGGAAACTGAGGCTTCAGGGGACAAATGGCATGTCCACACCTATGGAGCTTGGTGAAATCCAAAGCCAGGTGTAACTCTCAGAGCCCATTTTCCCATTTTATGTCTCCTAAAAACAGCTATAAAAGGGCAGCCGTCCCCAGAATCTTTCTTTCAGCTGCTATTTAATGCAGAGACCACAGCTCTGTGGCTCTGAAAGTCTTTTTCCTACAACCAGGTCAGTCATATTTCTGAGAAAAAAATATCCTGAGTTATAAAAAGTCTCATGGGTAATAAAATACCCACGCCACCTGCACGAGTGCCCAGCTGGCTAAGGCTTCCTGCTCTATCGCCTGCCCCCCTTCATTGCTGTTCCTTGATTCTGGGGTTACTCCAAACTTTGCAGTGATCTAGTCCAGATCACCTATCTAGACAAGTCCTTTGTATCTTTTCATCCAGCCTACAGTGTACCTGATTTCGTGGAGTGATACATGTTATGAAGGCTGCTAATTAGAATGCTGTTGGATTAAACGCCTTATGTCCATCGCTTCATGCATCTATCAGAGGGACCCTGGGAAGCAGATGTCATACAAAGCACAGATGAGGAGGCCAGCTCTCGGGGATCATGGAACTGACAAATGGCAAAGGGTCTGGGACAGCAATAATGATGAAAAAAATGGCAGATTGTGGTGCTTCCTATGTTTTGTAAGACTTAAATAAAATACTTCAGACAATAATTAACCTACTAGACTGACTTGCACATGCATATATAGTAATAACGCTTTACTTATCTTCTCTTCTTTTGTTTACGCCAATGAAGGCCCTGACATTCTTTGAGAGGATGATAAAACCAACTTACAGTTGTTCATCCAGTGGTTTCATGCTTTTCTAGTTTGGAGATATCAAAAAACTAAATTGAATTCACTGTGGAAAACATCAGTCTTAAGAATTATTCAAGGAATGATACTCTAAAGATTCACTAAATGATGAAGCCAAAAAAGGTTGAATTTTAAAAATAAGGGGGAAGTCAAAGAAATTAAAGCCATTAAATGTTTCTCTCTTTCCAGGTTCTGAATAAAATTAAACTGTGACTACAATGTCTTCAGCTTCCACCAACATAAGCACTGTGAATGATGTCGTCAGATGCCGTGGGTTAATAACTCATGAGTACCACACTCGCATGTTGTCCGAGTGTCAGTGGAAATTTTAGAGGCCTTATACAGACACCTAGATAAGGGTCATGAACGATTGGCTGACTAACGCTTGTCCTATCCATCTGTCACTCCTCACTGATGGCCATTGTGCAACCAGGAAAACAGTGACAGCTACCAGCATGATCACTATGGGAATACAGGAACAGTTGGGAAGGCTCCAGGAAGTACAGCTTCTCAAGCTGCCGTCACGCTTCCTTTCCGCTGTCTTCCAGCTTCAAATTTCAACTCCTCTACCGCTGCTATCCGCCCTCAAACACTTGCATCCTAGTTTCTGCTAACGTTAATGCTTGCTAAAGAACTTTGAGGCTTGTTGGTAATTTCTTTTTTTTTTTTTTCTCAAAATCAGCTCATTGAAACTGAGCATATGATGGCCTGGTGTTAAGAATCTCACTGGAAAGGGAAAGTCTTTCTTAGTCAGAGTTCAAAATCATGCAAGTAAGGACATCAATGTTGCCCCTAATAAGAGAAGAAGAGGCTCTCTGCTATCTACATTCACCATGCCTCTTCGTCAGAGGAAGTTTCTACAGTCTGCATTGCTAAAAACACAAAATATGGAGATGGCAATGTGGGTAGTGAATGCTCAGGGTTTAGTGTCTTCAGGGTTACGGTGATGTGTACACTCCAGGAAAGAGGAATGTAGCCCCCCGAAAACAGCAGACAGAGAAGAAAGCAGTATTTAAAGTAGTAGGCAGCCTGGAGTCAGCTCAGCTTTCAAGGATTCAAGGAATTGCCTTGAAAAGTTACCTCATCAGATTTCTCAGGTCCTGAATTTGACATTTTCAGAAACCTACAGGTCAAACTCCCTACCCTTCAAACTTCACGTTTCTGGCTTTAATTATTCCTGCTTTGAGCTTATGGCCCATTCCTTAGCATTTTAAAATATAATTTTATTAATTCTTTGAAAATTTCATGAGCATGTATTTTGATCATATGCAGCCTCCAACCCCTCCCAGACTCACCCCCACTTCCCTGCCTCCTCCAAATTTGGGGACTACTAGGGAGAAGTGGGTTTCTAGTCCACTTTGGAATCATGAATCTTTAATATCATTATCCCAAATCCTGCATCCTTGACTGGCCCTTCTTGTCTGGCCTGTTCAAAATGGAGTTCCTTGTCCAGTCCACATCTGCTGATGGAAGCCCCAGATTCCTAATGCATCTCTGTGTGAATTGGTCCTCTATTCTGCTAAGACTTGGTGGTAGCATACACATATGTGAACCATTGCAGAGAACAGAGAAGCAATTCAGACTCTGGGAACATTTTTAGAATAATGATACTCAGTGGAATTTCACATAGACTTGCATTTTAATTTATTACTATGGGCCACTTTTGTCAAATAAAGGATGTATTTACAATACTCAATATTTAAGGCTTGGGGAAAACGTTTAACTCTTTTTGGTTTGTGTTTCTCTTTACAGTTTACACAATCTAGGTTTTGATAATGGAAAAGTTAGGATAGAAAGAAGAGCAATCCAACTGCACGCAAACGGCACAAGGTGATTAGGAAATGGACAGCAGTGGAGACTGAGCACGGGGTGGGGGTGGGGCTGGAAAGCCCTTCTGTCTTTTCTAACTGAGTCCTCCTCTCAGTCTGTCACTCATCAGATTCACAGTTTCCCTCTTAACACACAACATCCATGCTCTGCTATGTTTACATTGCCAAGAGGCAAGTTGTTCAACCTCTGCTCATCAATTTCCTCAAATTCTGTAAAAATAGGGAAAATGGTTAAAACACAATATTCTAGAAATATTTAGGTAATAAATACTAATTATAACCATTATCATAATTCGAAGAACAATAACAACCCAATAATCCTTCTGTCCACATGTTATTTCAACCACTTGGTAGCTTTCTGAATGCCCTTTGAATGCCCCCAAATCCAGGTTAGCTTGGAGGATCGGTCTATATGAAACCATTCCACAGGTTTGGGTGAGACTTTGGCTTTAACAGAATGAAGAGGACCTGGCAAGATGAATTTGTCCTTGAGGGGCTCAGAGGGCCACCCCAGTATTCTGTTTCACCAAGGCCAGAAACAAACTCCGGGACTGGGGCTTATCTGAGGGTCAGCTCTCTCTCAGCCGCAGGCCCCTTTGGGACTTTTCAGGTAAAGTCTGAAGAGCGGTGACTTAGCTGCAGCCCCTAAAAGGAAGCTGAGAGTGTCTCAAAGTTGTCTTCAAATCATAAGGATCCCCTTTATTCTCAGGGCTCCAGTGGAGTGACACGGGCAGGAGTGGGCAGGGTCTCTGAGGATGACTTCCACCCCTGTGAGTGTAGACATCAGGACACAGCAGGAGCTCTTTGTACTCAGCAAGAGGCCAAACGCTCCGGTCCTTTCCCAGCGTGTTTTCCAGGTGGACTTTCAAACCTACATTGACTGTTGTCCTTGAAAATTTTTATAGGAATTTTTTGAAATAGCTCAGAAATTCTTGCCAAAATTTGATGGTCTATAAACATTTTCCGCTAGGGGAAACCAGAGTTCCACAAGGTGCTAGATGCCAGGCATTGCTTTTTATATGTTTTAAAACATAGAAGCTTTGATTCTAATGTTTGTGTCATATGCTAAACATATGTGACCTTAACTAAATATCACATAAACCATCATAAATTAATCATCAGCCTTAATAGTTTCCTCATTTCAAAACACATTTGTTTTGCAAGTTCATGCCTTAAGGCTAACGTTTTAAGGTGACTACACAGAGTTTAAATGAAAAACATACCAGGATATAAATGTGGACACACACACACACACACACACACACACACACACACACACAAACACACCCCTCTAGATACTTACAGTTTCTCTGGCATTTTAACTCACAGTAACAGAAAGATTTATAACATATTTGGGTACTAGGTTTTTGATGTCTGTCATTGACAATTTTGCTGATTTGATCTCTACTTTATGGGAAGGATAAAGTTAACTGTAAGTCAGCTTTTTCAAAATATTTCCCTTACTTTCTTCATTTATGTCTGTGTACATGTTTGTGCATATGTGTGCTTCCATAGTCTTCTTTAGAAAGGAAGGCCAGATGGATACTTAGGGTCTCTATTCAAAAGGAGAGATGGTTTCGAAAGTTATTTAAAAGCTAGTGTTTGTTTCCGGAATTTTCTTTATTTTCAAAGCCATGGTTGAAAACTTTCTTTGAGTCTAAGACTAGCTCATGCTCCTAATATCTCCTTTGGAGCTGGAGTTCTTGTGGCAAACACACGCTGCACAGGAAGAAACAGAAGACAACATAGAGAGAGCAAAGACTGGGCAGTGGGAGGCAGAGATGAACAGAAGCAGGTAGATCCTGGTTCGCGGGGCCCCCCCCCCCCCCCCCCCGCTGGAATCGAGTTGGAGGCCAAGATGAGTTCACTCACAGTTCTAGAAACACACGTGTTACTTCTAAAATCAAAAAGGTAAGATAAAATTTTGCACGTAAGAATACTTTCTTGGTATTTTTGCCAAAAATAATGAAATATGTGAAAGTACAGGGGATTTTTGCAGGAATGTGACACACAAAATCATCCAGAAAATACCTTAGTCTGAATATTAAATAATCTGACAGAGAAGAATACTCGCAAGGATTAAATTTTAGGTGTTCTTTATCTGTGTTGTTATTAATACAAAATATGAAGCAGTAACATAATAACTTAATATAATAATACTTATATAAATATTCATAACCAGCTACTCTTTGAAAATATAAATGGCCATATGCTTCCATTGCAACACAAACACAGCCAAGTATATATTTAACATATTTTATTTCATATCTTATTTTAAACAGAAATAAGCTTCTGCTTCCTGTAGGGAAATATTTAGTATAATAACAAAAGGGTTTACCAATGTTTCACTTGGAGCAGGAAGTAATGATACTTCATACTGAATCTTTCTAGTTTATTGAATTTTAATGTTTTGATAGATGCTATATATTAAAGAAAAGTGACCTACTATCTGAATACAGTATGGTTTGTTGACAACGTTCAGACTCCTTCAAGGATCTGAGTCAAACCCACCTGAACTTGTCAGAGAATCTCAAGTTCTACATACGACATTTGTGTGTCACTTTCAGCTGGGATTCTCACAGTTATCCCAAGAATGACAACTGGGGCAGAGGTGGAAATCCCTCTTACAGACCATTGCTATTGCCATGGGTCTTTAATCATTTTTTCTCCTTGGGTGAGGCAGGAGAAAAGAGGACCCGCTGCCCCGTAGGAGAGTGGTACACAGGCGTTCTCACTGCTCACTACTGTAGCAGAAACAACAACAACAAGGTAACAGTTAGCATTAAACACATGTATCCTCTTTCTGCAATGACCTAGAAGCATGAGAGATCCAAGTGAATAGTTGAGTAGTTAAAAACGAACTTCTCTCCGTAAAAACCCTGGTTATTCACTCGCTTCCAATTCATTCAGTAGATTTTAGAGCTGGGTGATAACACTGCTGGAGTCAGGAGCTTAGCAGAGACTACAAGAACCTGTTCCCAGGAACCGTTACATCTCATGGAACCCATAGAGCACCATCGATCATAAATAAGCATAATGATCCCAGAGAATGATCCAGTCTGCACATGAAACACATGCCAAAGGGCAGCGGTGATGTTTTGTAAGGGAAATCTGGAGGAAAACTTTAGCTGAGGTCTTAACATCTGGCCATCCTTCCAGATCCATGACCCTGAAAGCATGAAAGAGTTGAAGGGACAGCAGCCTGGGGTGACTGGATGTCAGGGCAAGGGAAAACAGGCAGAAGCCATGTCATGGCCCAAGGGCCTCAAAGACTGGGGAAAGGTTGTCGAGTTTCCTTCCAAGGCTAGAGAAGTCACCAGAGTACTTCTAAGCAGGAATGGAATTTTGTCTGATTTACAGTTTTAAAAGGTCAACTAACCTGATAAGTTGTAAGAGGGCGGATTTGGAAGGGGGAAGCTCAGTGAAGAGGCCATCTAGGTACCCAGGCATGGTGGTGGTTTGCCTAAAGGAAGCTGCAGAAGAAAATGATCCAGACTGCAGGTGCATTCTCAACATAAAACTGTCAGAACGAGGCCAAGGATAGAACTTAGAGGAAAACAATGGACAGGAAAGGACTGAGGATGGCTAAGTTCTTGAGCTGCACAGCACTGCCTTTTACAACAACACAGGATAAGAATTAAGGGGACTGGTTTGAATATTAGGTTAAAGATGTCTATAAGAAATTAAATGAAGGTATGTGTAAGAAATTAGATATGTGAGAAAAAGCTGAAGGAAGAAAGGCTAGAGACTTGGACACCATCATCATGAAGACAGGGCATAAAGCTTCAGCAAAGGATGAGAGAAGCTAAGGAAAGAGCAGGATGAAAAGGAGAGAAGAGGGCTCTGAACAGAACCCAGACCTTGGTACAGAAGAGGAAGAAGCAAAGAAATGTGAGACTTGCTACCAAAGGGTCTGTTCAAGAACCATGAAGTCATTCAACACATTCATGGGCATGTTTCCCAGGGAATCCTGGGTAAGGGCGAATAACTCATCAATTACTTCATACATCACTATTCTTCTAGTGTGTCAGATGAAAATGAATCACATTTACCAAGGTTCCCTGTACATACTTTTTTAGAAACTAGTATTGTTACCTACTTTAAAAATCTTACCTTTGCTCCAGTGTCTCCCACGCCACGTAAGCCCATTGGTCCAGGGGGTCCTGGCATTCCTCGAGGTCCCTAAGGTGACGAAGTATGAAAGAGAATAAGCATCCTTGTAGTATGTAATGCTCAGAAAAGTGGAGGGAAGGAGGAAGGGAAGGAAGGTTTCATTATTGCTACAGCTGACTGTATAGTTTATAGGGAACTATAAGAGTTCAAAGGTTCCCAACACGATGGAATTATAAATGTTTAAAGGAACAAAAATGCTAATTAAGCCAAATGTGATCATTACATTGTATAAATGTATCAAATTATCATACTATAGCCCAAATATGTATATTTAGTATGCATAAACTTAAAATGATTTATATGAAAAAGAAGACACAGCCTCACTTACAGCCACACCAGGATAGCCATCACCTTTGAGTCCTGGAGCACCCACTGGTCCTCGAGGACCCTGGACACCCTGCAAAAATCCCAATACCAAGTCATGGTACTACAGTAAGAAACATCCAGCAGATCTTAGGCTGAACACTGCATCAAGAAAACAAAGATGGAGCTGATAAGGCAAAGGAAACTTTAGGGGGATACCTGCCACATTTAGCAGTCCCTGATCTTCTCAATGTCCCATTCATTCAAGGTCACTGGATGTGTGGTGTGAAAGGAAGGGACATATGAACCATTACAAAGTTTTCTATAGGACACATGGGTCATGGGGATCGGAAAACAGCTGTTGCTGGTATTTTAATTTAAAAAATGTACAAACGCTTAATGTACCAAAAATCAGGGAGAAATACAAACATGAGAAAATTTAGGAAGCTCTGTGTAGGGGGAGTAAAAAAAGAAGAGGTAATCAATTTGACTCAAATACAAAGAGCCCACCACACTGGGTTATGTCTACTGTGTTCTGTGTGTTGAAATTACAGAGTACTGAATCACCCAAATGGAGATTCAAACAGGTGAAGTTACAGAGTGATGGGCCCCTGACTATTGCTGCTAATCTCCGGCACTGTGACTTTAACTAGCAGCCATTCACTTCCTATACCAAGGCCAGACATGGATGGTTACTGTCCTTTTGACAGCAGCAAGCTATTAAAATAAAAATCCAAGAAATTTCTGAGCAGAGTAAACTGGGAGCAGAGGACGGAAAAGAACTTGAAGAATCTTTTAGAAGATGTATTAATTTCACAGTCTTACTAAACACATATTTAAAACGGTGTTTTTGCAACACACCACACCGTTTTGTTACTGTGATGGCTAACAGCCTTTGTCTGTACACATCACTTGCTTTGATAAAGAGATGTTTGTGCTTTAGATTGATTATTTATTATTATTTTATATTAGGTGGGAACTCTTGTAACAGCCCAACTTCTGTTTTCCAAGAATAGAAATGCAAATGGTACTTTCACATGTTCCCTTTACACGCAAGCAAATTCTGAGATCAAATGGTGATTATCCCAACCCAAAATGTTGCCCTCAATCCAGCTCTCCATTGATACTAATTCCTGCCAATGAATGACTGAGGAAGGATAAAAGCTACAGGCCGTTTAAGCCCCAAGAAAGTTCCATTTAGTTTGAGAGCCATTAATACAGTAGCTGCCTTTCCTTGTCAATCCCAAGAGTCCGGTTTTATGTGGTTAGCCTCAAAAAGGATCACCATTAGAGACTATTTGGCCACTTACAAAAACAGAGTACACTATTTGTCACCAGCACAAACTCAAGGTGATCTCTTAACGCTGGAGTGTAAAAGGGAGCAAGATGAAGGTGAGGGGAATTTTGGTACATCCCTAACCAGAAACTGGTCACTAACAGAATCAGCTTGCTCAGCCATTCCGGCTCCAATTGACATAACTCTGGCCATTCCTGTATGAGACTTTTTCCCAAATAAGACTCCATCTCTGACCATGCTATAATACAAGGAGAAAGCCAACAAAACAAACAAATCAATAAAACAGTAACTGCCCCCTGGTTATGCTTAAAAGAAAAAGAATCCAGTTTTACCTTGGGTTTTTATTTCTGTTCTCTAAGCCAATGCTATATTACCAACAGCTGAAAGCAATTAGCCACTGGTGCTCAGCACAGAGGAGGGGTCCAGAACGCACATTATATACATTTTCTCCCCACAGGTCTTTGTCTGCTCTCCTGTGGAAGCCGCAGTAACTGTTACTTCCAACCTAACTGTAAGTGTGATAGGTACCCCTCATTGCCAATTTGACGAGATTTGGAATTATCTGGGAGATAGGCTTATGCATTTGTCTTTGAGGGAGTTTCCAAAGAGTTTGCCTAAGGAGGAATGATCCATTCTGCATGTGGATTGGCACTATCTCATCAACTGGGGTCTGGACTTAATAAAAATGGGGACAGGAAAAGGCTACATGACCACCAGCATTCTCCTTTCTCTACTTCCTGATGGGACAAGATATGAGCAAATTCCTGCCACTGTGATTTCCCCACCATGATGGACTCTGCCTCCTTCACCCTGAACCAAACTGAACCTTCCCTACCTTAAATTGCTTCTTCTCAGATATTTGGTCACAGCAAGGCAATGAATCGGGAAGTGTCTTGGGTCAAGACTAGGGACAGATTTTTTTTTTTTTGGTTTTTCGAGACAGTGTTTCTCTGTGTAGCTTTGCACCTTTCCTGGAACTCACTTGGTAGCCCAGGCTGGCCTCGAACTCACAGAGATCCACCTGCCTCTGCCTCCCAAGTGCTGGGATTAAAGGCGTGCGCCACCACCGCCCGGCTCTAGGGACAGATTTTTATTTAGGACATTTTACAATACTTTTATAAATAGAATTTTGCCATTTTTGCCTTTCTCCATTTGATTCAAGAAAATGTTGTTCAGAGCAATTCATTTTGACCTATCTCTCATTCAACAGAAATCAGCACAAAAATTGAAGTGTGGTATTTTGAAATGGGTATTAGGGCAGGGCAAGAGTTCTCCTGAAGTAGCATGTAAAATTGAACTAATGTGCCAACCTTCCATCAGACATTCAAAAGAGTGTATGACCCTGAGAAATGTGAAAATGACCGTATTGGAATGAATGGGCATTAAGAACACCACGAGAGCCCAAAAGGGGAGAAAGTGGCTGAAGAGGCAAGTATCTCTAAGTACCATCATCTGTGATGCCCAATAATCTTCAGCAGATAGCAAGTGAGGCAAGAGTGAGGACAGATAAACAGCATAAAGCATGAAGTACGAACAACCAGTTACCAAAGCAACATGAACCCCCCCCCACCAACACACACACACACACACACACACACACACACACACACACACACACACACACACACACACCGGCACATAACTAAACAAGATAACATCTACAGTTTCTTTCTTTCTTTTTTTTTTTTTTTTAGAGCTGAGGACCAAACCCAGAGCTAGGCAAGTGCTCTACCACTGAGTTAAATCCCATCTATAGTTTCATGTGGGAAATTTCACATTCTTCCTTGAGTCAGCTACATAGCCAGGGTCCTAGGAGCAGGATGAACAACCTGGCTGAGGTTGTTTTTTAAAAAACTTATTCCTAAAGCTTTATATGACAGGAACCCTCAGTCTTGGGCAAACCAGAGCAGTTGTGACTCTGGTGACATGAAAAGAGCATTTTCTAACAATGACTAAGTCAACTAACACTCAACCATGAGAGCTAGTGTTCCCTAAATATGCGGAAAGTAAAACTGTTGCTTATTCCTTTTCTTTTTCCCCCAAAGGACATGGCCTCTTTACATTTATTTCATCAATAGAGAGACTTTACAAGTAAATGATCAGCTTCTTAAATGGGATAGTTTGGATCTTGAACATCCCCCAAAGGTCTATGTGTTCAAAGGTTGGTCCTCAGCCTGTGGCCCTACTAGAAAATGGTAGAACCCTTAGGGGTTCAGGTCTAGTTGGCAGAAATTAGGTCATAGGGAGCATTTCCTTGAAAAGGATATTGGGACCACAGTCCTTTCCTATTTCTTTTAGCTCACTGACTGCCATGAGCTGAGCAGGAATCTTCTATCACATATTCCCACCTTGATGTACTGAGATGCTACAGACCTCAAGCAAAATGAACAGATGTCCACAAACTGAAAATCATAGGCCAAAATAAACTTACAAATTGATGATACATATATTTCATCATGGTGGCAGAAAGCTAGCTAACATGTTAGTGATCAAGTCCTCTTCTTGCTGCTCCTCCTCCCCTTTCTTCCATTCTTCTTCTCCCTCCTCCTCCTCTTTTTCCTCATACCCCCTTGCTGCTCTATTTCTTTTCTTTTGCAGTGCAGGGATCAAACAAAGGACCTTGTGCATGCTAAGCAAGTACTCAGTCGCCTAGTTACATACCCCCTATAAGTCTACCTTCTCACACACAGAAAGGGAGCATAAAAAACAGACAGACAGACAAGAAATGCATACCTTTGGTCCTCGAACAGAAAGTCCAGGTTCTCCTTTCAGACCAGGCATCCCAGGTCCTCCTCGATCTCCCTGTCCATTTCAAATAACATTGGCAAGGCTCTAGGTTATATGAGGAACCATCGATGTGCATTGTGAAAATATATTGCCCATGTGTAAAGAGCTTAATCTATCCATCTCATCCTTTGGAAAAATTTGAAAAACTCAAATGAAGAGTTAACAAACTGGTCAGTAAAGATTTCTATAGGTATCTGGGACAATCTACTAAATCCAATATTTAGATGTAAGAATGCCTAGGAATTCTTTTAAAACTGAGTGCATCTTTTCTTCCAGATTTTACAATTGTAGATTTTAGTAAATCTGTTGTTGTAAATGCAACAACATTCTTATTTGTGTTGAGGCTTGGTGTAGACGAATTTCTAAGCAGTCTAATTAAATAAAAAACACAGAGCCAAATATAGGGGTGAAAGTCTTAGAGATCAGGGAAATAGGAGTAGCTGCCAGCTAACCTTGTCTCACCACGCCACAGCTTCCAAAGTGAACTACTTCCTATCTACCCATGCCTTTATTGCCTTGCTGTTCTGCCCTCTCATTGGCTCTTAGCCCAGCTACCTCACTTCTTGTCACTGCCTTTCTGTACAGACCTCCAGGGCTCTATGGTTGGTACTGGGATTAAAGGCTCATGTCACCATCCTTGGCTCTGTTTCTTAGTATGGCCTTGAAGACTCAGAGACCCTGCCTGCCAAGTGATTGGATTAAGGGCGTGTGCTACCACTGCCTGACTTTTGTGTTTACTTAAAATGGCTTGCTATTTCCTCTGATCTCCAGGCAAAATTTATTTATTTATATACAAATAAAATATCACCACATTTCAGCACAAATAAAGTCTCACCACAGCTTAGGGGTTGACAGAGGGAACACAGAAAAACATGGCAAGCTTAGCATGAGGGTGAGAAGTCCGGCTTTTAGTCTGTTTATCTCTGTGTTACTTGGGGATCAAACTAAACTTCTAGTTCACTAGAACCATCATCACTGACATGAAAACATGTATGTATTTTCCCTCCAACTTGAAAGAGTCACAAGAATGTATACCTTTGGTCCAGCTGGTCCAGGAATTGATGCTCCAGGCATTCCAAAAGGGCCCATAATGCCTGGCTCTCCCTGAGAAAACAAGAATAGCTGTTATATTTCAAGCCGAGAAAACATATGCAGTAATTATAGTAAGAAAAGAAAACAAATGTCTGTATATTTCAGAATATTCAAACCCCTGTCTCTGTAAGTGTGAATATGAAAATGATTGGAACATCCTTTGCAAACCACTGCTGAAGTTATTACCCTGTAAGTTCTCAGTGCCTTTAAATAAATGTGTTCAATTAAGTCCTGAATAGTAGGAATGTTTTATCTCTTGTGTAGCTTTTTACTGGCCAATAAAGATGAAGCAATCTGTGGTGCCTGTGTTTTATATTGCACGCCAAGAAGCTCAGAGAAAAATCTTGTATTCAATTATAGAAATAGTCTTCAGCATAAGTTCTACAGTACTCGGCTAATTTATAATCCTTTTTCCTTTGTTGCTTTTATTGTCATGGCCCATGTTGTGTCAGTATTCCATTGTACAAACCCTTTTTCTGAAACAGATTTTATATATTTTATTTCAAAATTGAAAAGGAAAATTAAAACATCTTTCTCTCTCTTGCTCTTTTCTGACTTCCTGCCTCTGCTCTATCTCTTCTTCTGCCTCCATTTTATTTAATATTAAGTCCCAAAGATTTGAGGAACAATCGGTAATCCCTGTGTCTCCTCTGAATCTAGACCAGTGTTCCTCAAAGGCTATTGCACAGATAGAGTTTGGCAAAGATGCAGTGCTCAGTTCCAAGCCCATAAATCCAGACTCCATAGATCTGAAGGATGGGGCCCAGGAGTGTGAATTTTTATAAACAGCTCCAAGGATTCTAACACCGTGTTATTAACACAGTTTGAAAGACCCTGTTCACAAATACTTGTCATTGCACATCGCAAGGTTCAAAATGATTGATTCCCTGAGACAGAAAAAAAAATCGTAACTTTATATATTGTGGTGGTTTGAAAGAAAATGGACCCAAAGGAAGTGATACTATTAGGAGGTGTGGCTTTGTTGAAGTAGGTGTGGCTCTGTTGGAGGAAGCGTGTCACTGTGGAGACAAGTGTTGAGGTTTCTTTCACTCAAGCTTTGCTCAGTGTGACACTCAGTCCACTTACTGTTGCCTTCTGATCAAAATGTAGCCAGCACCATGTCTGCCTGCATGCCACCATGCATCCCACCATGATGATAATGGACTGAACCTTTGAACTATAAGCTGCCACCTCAATTTAATATTTTCCTTAATATAAATAGTATAAGAGTTGCCATGGTCTGGTATGTAAAATGAAAAAAAAAACTTTAAATAAACAAGTAAACCTTAAAAAAAAAAAAGCTGCCATGGTCATGGTGTCACTTCATAGCAATAGAAACCCCAACTAAGATATATTTTCATTTTCATACATAAATGTATAATATTTTTACATCTTTATATAAAGTTCCAAACATATATTGCAAAATAGTTTATACATTAAAAATTATAACAAAAAATGAACAAATTATTTGGAATGTGATCAAAATTTTACTGGCAGGTGTTTATAATCAGAGACATTTAGAAACTAATGTTCTAGATAGAGGACAGGGAAATGGCAACCTCTGGATCAAAGCCAGCTGGACCCGGGTTTTGAATGGCCTTGGGCAAAGACTAGTTTTTGTATTTTCAAGTAGTTGTAATATAAGTGCCTACACAACAGTCTCAATTTTGCTTCTTGGCAGACAAAACTGAACTATGTTTTACCTGGCCCTTTAAAAGGGGGGAAAAAAAAAGAGGGAGGCCTGACTCAGAGATTGAACTATTTCTATGTTAAGCCTCAATTGGCTTCTAGGATCTTAGTTCAATGACTAATTCCTCCTTTGTCCAATGTAGGTGTTCTTAAAACTCAATAGCATGAACTGTGCACTGGACTATCCAATTCTTCCAGGAGGAACACTATTAAAGCATCCACTGATGAGGGGCCGTGTTCATCTTCCCAGCTGAGGCCTCTGCTATGGGGATTCTCCACAGTACAGCCTACTAACTGAGCACACAGTCTGCTGGAACCTGCTTATGTCACAGCATGTGGGTGCTCATCCTTAAATCCAAACCTGTGGGTGATGGCGTATGACACATGAGTCATGATCTGGCAACAGATAAACCCACATCCAATCCTCTGACAAAGGAACAAAACATTAGTCAGTTAAAATTTTTCACAAAGACAAGTAACTGACTCAGCAGGTAAAGGCATTGGCTGCCATGCTTGACGATCTGAAATCAATCTCTGTAATCCACATGATGAAGGAGACAACTAACTCCAACAAGTTGTCCTCTGACTTGCATACACACACACACACACACACACACACACACACACACACATACTCACTCACACACACACACATACTCACACACACACATACTCACACACACACACATACTCACAAACACATACTCACTCACACACACACACATACACACACACATACTCACTCACACACACACATACTCACTCACACACACACACACATACACACACACATACTCACTCATACACACATACTCACACACACACACATACTCACACACACACATACTCACTCACACACACACATACTCACACACACACATACTCACACACACACACATACTCACAAACACATACTCACTCACACACACACACATACACACACACATACTCACTCACACACACACATACTCACTCACACACACACACACATACACACACACATACTCACTCATACACACATACTCACACACACACACATACTCACACACACACATACTCACTCACACACACACATACTCACACACACACATACTCACACACACACACATACTCACAAACACATACTCACTCACACACACACACATACACACACACATACTCACTCACACACACACATACTCACTCACACACACACACACATACACACACACATACTCACTCATACACACATACTCACACACACACACATACTCACACACACACATACTCACTCACACACACACATACTCACACACACACATACTCACTCACACATACTCACACACACACACATACTCACTCACACACACACACACACACACTCACACACACACACACACACACCATGGCACATGCATACACGCAAATACATAAATAAATAAAATTTCACTAAAACCAGGGTTAGGACAAAAATTATGTTTCTAGATTTATTACTTCTAAAATATGGCAATTTTTCTTCATCTTTAAAAAAAATTCTCTATTAAAATGCCAGGTTTACTTTGAATAAGATTAGCTAAAACATAAAAAGTAATACCTTATTGTTAATGTTTATAAAATACATTACTTTCATAGTGACAATTTCTTATAATGTGTTTCCTGAACTACCTGCGGCCCTTGAAAAAACATGGGTCCCTGGGTGTGTCCCCAAGAATTTACTAAATCTAGATCTCAGAGACTCTGGAGGCAAGACCAAGAAACCTGGATTTCTAACAATTTCCCCCACAATACTGAGAGGTACTCATCTTTGACCCCTTTGTACAGTTTCTCATGTTGTGGTGACCCCCAATTGTAAAATTATTTCATTGCTACTTCAAAACTGTAATTTTGCTACTGTTATGAATGATAATATCTAAAGTGCAGGATATATGATATGCGACCCCAAAGGGGTTGTGACCCACAGGTCCTAAGGGCTATGACCAGTCACAGCTCTACAGGCAACCCTCTTTTGTAGCGCTCACATCTTGTCAACACCAGTTTTCAGAACTTGCTTTCTTGAGACTAGAGAGATGGAGCTGCACTTAAGAGCACTTGTAGCTCTTGCCAAAGGCCTGGGTTCTATTTCCAGCATTCACTTGATGGTTGACAACCATCCCTAACTCCAGTTCCAAGCGATCAGGTTCACTTGTCTGACCTCCAAGGGCACCAGTCATGTACATGGTACATATTCATACATGCAGGCAAAATGTAAGCACCTAAAATAAAATGAATAGATCTAATTTAAAAACTTTAAAATAAACTTGCTTTCTTACAAAGGGATCATTAAATATTCTTACCTCTTTTCTGATAGTTTGAATGTAATTGACCCTCATAAGCTTATAGGGAGTGGCACTATTAGAAATGTAACGTTGTTAAAGTAGGTGTGGCCTTGTTAGAGGAAGTGTGCCATTGTTGGGGTGGGCTTTGAGGTCTCATACACGCTCAAGCCATGCCCAGGATCTCAGACCACTTCCTGTTGCCTACAGGTAAAGATATAGGACTCTCGGCTCCTGCTCCAGCACCATGTCTGCCTGAACACCACCATATTGCACCATGATGATAATGGTAACCTCTGGAACTGTAAGCCACCCCAATTAAATGTTTTTCCTTTATAAGAGTTGCTGTGGTCATGGTATCTCTTCACAGCAACAGAAACCCTAACTAAGACAACTTATATCTCCCTGGAGACATGAACTCTTAGGATTGTTGTAGCAGTGTTCTGACATCAACTGCAGTAAGCTTTTACTAAGTCAGGATACTACTTCTTCTTCTTGCCTCACACTCCACTTCCCCCTTAGCACCCTGCTCTGCACAATTCAGGTCACAGACTCTTATTTTCCATTTCACAGAACTGATTTTTTTCCCTCTTTCTGAATAACTCCTGCATCAAGCGTTTACTGAGTGCCGAAGACTGTGCTGAGTGTCATCTCTTAAACTCTCTATTGTCATGATTGCTCTGTGAAATAGATCACATTCTCCAACTATATGAGCAATTGGCTCAGATGGCTCAAAGCAGAGCAGGATGGGACTGGCTTTGGAAGCCACTCTTCAGCGTCAGCATCATGGAGGCTACCTGTCAATCAATGATGGACTCATTGTAGCTTAGTAAAAGAAGATGCTAGGAGCAGGATGTGCTATGTCCCTACCTTTACGTAATTACTAGAGATGACTGGCAGTCAGATTCTCCCCAAGAAGCACAAATGATTATATACTTTGTAAGAGCTCTTTATTCCATTCTATTATGGTCTGGAAAGAGAAAGTTTTCCAAAGACATTTTCCTTTGGGGGTTTTTGTAGTGTATTTGTTGGGAAGGAAACAAGTAATCAAATTTGAAGTGGAAATTTAATACTCTATTAAAACCAGACACAGTTGCAATCTCCTCAAAGCACATATGAAAACATAAGAAACATACCTTTGACCCCTCGGGTCCTGGAAAGCCCCTCTGTCCTTGATTTCCTTTGCTCCCTTTCTTTCCTTCATCACCCTGACAGAATAATTGCAAAGATGTAGAGGTTGTGTTAGCACATGATCTTACAGCCACACAGCACCCACATCAGAGCCAGGCTCTCAGCAAACATCAGCTCCCAGGTGATCCCACCTGAACACAACCTGGCCATCCAAGGTTTGTCAAGGCTCTTCAGAATCCTGCCCAGTCTTTGTCATTTACTCAAAATGTTTTGATATTTTTAAGTTCTGAATGGCAGAGAACTTTTGTTTGAATTTACAAGTCTTCTGTACCACCAGTCTGTGCACAGATGGTTCTGATACATTCGATATTTCAATGTTCATGCTATTTCAGTTTCAAAACATTAAAAGAGACATTTTTCAAATCAAGGCTCCATTTCTTCCTCAGTGGGGAGTCTAGTTCATTCTACATAAGAAGGCCAATAATTTTGTGGGTAAGAAGATACTCAAGCAGTAACCTGGAGCAGAGCCGGAAACCGCCTCCCACAGCTCCTCGGCATGGCTCTGCTCAGCAGTGTTCCTACAACCAGAAAGAATTGTGCTACCTTCCCCTGAAGCTCTCAGCATTAGGGCACTCTCTCTCAATGAGGCTCTACTGTGAGGCATTATATCCAGATGTTGGTTCACGTCAGTGAAGGACTCTCTCCTTGGGTTTGTGGCTGAGGTCACTGGCACATTACTGGTAAACCCTCTAGAGCACATTGCTGGTACACCCAGTGGGGCACATTGCTGGTAAACCCTCTAGAGCACATTGCTGGTACACCCAGTGGGGCACATTGCTGGTACATCTGGTGGAGCCACAGTCTTCAAACAAGCATCATCATCACCCAGAGTGCTTGGGAGAGCACAGATTTCTAGATCTGATGTCCAGAGAGTTTCTGATTTAGTCAGTCTCCACAAGGACCTAATAATTTCCATGTCAGATATTCCTTGGTGATGCAGACCCAGCTGATCTAGAGACTACACCTTGAAAACCAATGAATCATGTACCAAGGCATCAACAAAAGGATGCTCTACTGAAAAGACAGAGCCTCCAATTGAAACCACAATGGTGCAATTAACCCTGTAGAGTACACAGGGATAGAGAGCAGTGACACAAGTAATGGACACACTCAAACGGCACTTCTCCATCATGATCGATGCAGGGAAGAAAGGCACAGCTACTTAATTTCTTTCATTTACCACCAACTTCAACTTACTGACCTAATCACCTCAGAACACAACAATAGGTGCACAGCTGCTGTGGGATGCTCTGCATGCCGTGAATATGCATTGCTCTGATTGGTTGATAAATAAAATAATGATTGGCCAGTAGCCAGGCAGAGTATAGGTGGGATAAGCAGGCAAGGAGAATTCCGGGAAGAGGAAGACTGAGTTAGAAGATGCCAGCCTGCCGCCCAGGAAGCAGCATGCAATGACACTCAGGTAAAGCACAGAACATGTGGCAACATATAGATTAACAAAAATTGGCTGAATTTAAATGTAAGAGCTAGTCAGTTGTAGGCCTGAGCTAATGGCCAAGAAGTTTTAATTACTATAAGCTTCTGAGTGATTATTTTATAAGGGGCTGCAAGGTCCGCGGGGCTGGGCAGGACCAGAGAAAACACAGCCACATGTCATGAAGCACCAGTGCTGCCCAGGGATAGCCTGGGCTGCATCCTATGTTCCAGCTATTATTTGTGCTGTGTTCTCCTTGGTGATCATGTGTTTTGGTACCTTTGGCCCTGCTTTGATGGCCATTCTCTTTGGTTTCCCACATTCACTATTCATGTGCTCTCGCTGTTCTAGGGACCTTCTCCATCCATCTCATAACCTAAACTTCAGATCCTTCTCAGAGACACTACCCTTTGTCATAGCCTCACTTCTGATTATTAATAAGCCAGTATTTCTAAACATATATTTTACATGATGTTTTAAAAAAATGTTTGTGTCTCTTTGTTTGAAGAAAAGTGGATAGGTTCAAGTGATTGAAATTGTACAAATATATTTAAATTTCAGTTTTCCACATTAAGACTAAGGGTTTGATTTTAGTTAATACTTTTATAAGGCTGATTAATTTGGATATCAGTATTTCAATAGAATTATAAATGGAATACTAATATGTATGTAGTGTGATTGACAACTCTGCATAAAAACTATAGGAATTCTGCTCCCTTAGAGATGGGATTTTATTTTGCTAAAGGTCTCATTCTATGAGTGAATTTATATCTTCTCATCTGTGGAACATTTGTTTAATGATGCAAAGACGTGCTGCATTCTTTTATGTTGCATTTGTTAACTCTGGGAAGCTGTGCTACTTTGCCTGTCTAAAACATCTGATTGGTTTAAAAAAGAGCTGAACAGCCAATAGCAAAGCAGGAGAAAGGGTAAGTGGGGCACCAGGCAAAGAGAATAAATATGAGGAGAAATCTAGGAAGAGAGATCTAGGACTAAGAAAAGGAGGAGGACATCAGGGTCCAGCTACCCAGCCACCCAGCCAGACACAGAATAAGAAGCAAGGAAAAAATATACAGAAATACAGAAAGGTAAAAGCCCAGAGACAAAAAGTAGATGGGATAATTTAAGTTAAGAAAAGCTGGCTAGAAATAAGCCAAGCTAAGGCCTGGCATTTATAAGTAAGAATAAGTCTCCACGTGTATTTATTTGGGAGATGGATGGTGGTCCCCGCAAAGGGTAAAGAGTAAAAACAACCAACTACAAAGAAACCCTGTCTCAAATAATAATAAAAAAAAAAAAGACCCATGTTATTCAAGTGGTATTTCTAGAAGGAGTAAAGTGAAATGGCCATTTTATTTACTTATTAAGAATCTAACCCATGGCCTTGTCTATGCTAAGCACATTCTCTTACTAAGCTACAAACCCCATCCCCTAAATTGACAATGAGGTGATATGCCTTACTATTATGTGAAAGCCTATAAATTTTTGGATAAACTTTATGTACTTTCTAATTCTAACATTGTATCTTGAGAATTCTTTTCCTTCCCATGTTTTCTTTAAATATCAGTTAACCGTTTATTGAGAAAACATGTGTTGAATTCTTTTCTATGCTAGGTCTTAAGATGGATGTGGGAAAATAAAGACACATAATATACACTTGCCTTCTTCTAAAAGCTCACAAGACAGTGTCCATAATTTTAAGCAAGATGTAAACATGTTTGACATAGCAAGAATGAAAGGCAGATGCTCCTAAATTGGCTCTGCAGACTGGGGACTGGAACACACAGCTGCTTCCTGCAGAGGAGCCGTCATTTGCATACCTTGGGGCCAGGCTGTCCTCTCCCAGGCAGTCCTTCTGGACCTCTTGTTCCTGGAAGCCCAGCTTCTCCCTGGAGGAAAGGACACAAATGCCTCAGCTGGTTCCTGGAGCACAGGACGCAGAACCCACCCACAAAACACGCCAGACCTTCGTTATCATCTCAAAATTAAAGTGGAAGCTTATCAATGACTAAATTAACATTAAACTCCTCTTTAACCAGAGCAGCTGAAATACCACAAAGAGCTCCGGTCTCCCAATTTCCAAAGCCCTAAGCTCTCTTTCCTAGGCTCTTCACTCACGTTGAGTAGGTTTTTTGGGCTTGTTTTTTGTTTGTTTTCAACAAGAAAGACATTCCACCTCGCCATCTGCTATTTTTCAGTAGTTTTGTTGAAAACCGAGTGCTTCAGAGGTCAACAGAAAATAGTTCAGTGCATCTTTACAACAGCCTAACTTCCTAGATGCAGCTACAGACTCTCTCTTTTGGAGGAAGAGAGGTGTTTTTGTTTGATATTAAACTGATGTGGTTTCTAGAACTCTTTGAAGAAAGCCAAAGTGCCAAGGCCAAAATACCAGCCATGACAAAGAGTGTGTGGGGCACCACGACAGCCATGGAACCAGGCTCTTTCTGGGGTCAATGAAAAGAACGTTTGTTCTCAAAGATGCTGTCTGCCCTGGGTAGTTTAACCCCGGATCCTGGAAGACCGAACTGCTCCTGTGGTCCCACAGTTTAGACACTGACACTATGAAAACGATAAGATCACCTTCTTTCCAGAGGCTCCATCTTCCCCGGGTACTCCAGGCTGTCCCGGGAGCCCCACTGCACCTGGCTCCCCCTGGTGGATAAACAGATATTTTATTTCAGTGAAGTGTCCTTACTGCGAACCTCCATTTTGTGGTATTTGGACATATCTTACAATACTGAGAAAAGCCTCTGGGCAAAGAAATGTGATTAGCAACTAAACTTCACAACTTTGGGCAAGTAACCTGATCTCTCTACTTTTGATTCTTTTGCCATGGGTTGAGTGAGCTTAGTTGGAAATAGGGCCTTTATAGAAATAACCAAGTTAAGACGAGGTTATTAAGGTGAGTCCTAATTCAGTGTGACTGGAGTCATGATAAAAGAGAGGATAAGGCCCTGTGAAAACAAGCAGAAACCCCTGAGACAACAGAGGCAAACACAGAAGAGGAGCGTGCAGCCACAGACAAGGAGTGCCAGGACTGACGGGCACGGTGGCAGCTGGGCCAGGAAGGATTCTTCCCTATAGAGTTTGCTGAAAGCACGGCTGTAGATATCTTGATTTCAGACTTAGAGACTCCAGAATTATGAGATTTCCGGTTTTTCAGGACTCAGTGTATGGCATTGTCACACCAGCTCTATGAAACTGCTACAAAAGGGAACTGCACAGCGTGGTTCTGACCTCATCCAGCTCTAATGCAGTAATTCCCTTGCTTTCCAGGTGATTTGTGATGAGCAATAACTCCTTTAAGCCATTCACTAAAGCACACACACTGCTTTCAAATGCTATGGTAGTATTCTTACTGCAAAAAAAAAAAGTGTTGAACTAATTCAAAGTCAACCAACCTGCAAAGCTAGTGAGGGGCAGAAATCACAGTAAACCTAAGTCTGACTAGAAGTACATGACAAAAATGAGAAACAGAAAAAACTCAAACACAAAGCAGGCCCACTCATAACATTAAAAGGGGATATTTCTAAAATTAATGATAAATGAGTAGCAGGAATGATTAGTATGTTAAAAGAAATGATGTCATGAGTAATATTAGAAAGGGAAGTTGATATGAACTAGTACACAGTACAGAGTTTTGAAAAGCATTTAAAATTCAGTGAAAATTTCAAACAAGGACACTGCAACTCCTCTATACACATGTTGCACATGTATACACACACACACACACACACACACACACACTCATACACACATAAATAAGAACCTTTTTTAGGAAAAGAAAAGCATTAACAAATGCATAATTTTCAAGAACTTTATTAAAAGGTCGAGCTTAGTAAAGCAATGCTGTTAGCAGAGGGATCTAGTGATTTAAAGCCTCTGGATCAGTGGTTCTCAACTTGAGGGTCGTGACCCCACAGGGGTTGCATATCAGATATTCTGCATATTAGATATTTGCATTACGATCCATAACAGTAGCAAAATTACAGTTATAAGGTAGCAAGGAAATTTTAAGGTTGGGGTCAGCACAGTATGAGGAACTGTACTAAAGGGTCCCAGCATTAGGAAGGCTGGGAACCACTGCTCTGGATTCTTCACTTCCTAAGACAGCGAAGCTCTATTGACTTCCTAGCCAAGCCAACACTAAACTTTCAAATCTTTGAAGAACAGGGTCTCTATCTTACAAAAGATTTCAAAACAAAACAGAAACAGAAAGAGGCAAAAACCACCCATTTTGATTTAAATTAGCCAGTTCACTCCTAGACATTGACTCAAGAAAAGGGAAAACAGGTGTCCAAAGACACCTCAATAAATGTCTCTAATTTGTAACATCAAAAGCATGGAAACAGCCAACATCACCACCAGGAAAAGGGATAAGTGAATTGTGCTATCCCTGTACAATGGGAGGCTTTTCAGCAACAGAAACAACTATTCACACATTCTGCAAAGTGTGTATCTAGATAAATTCTTCTGTGTGGGCAGAAAAAGCAATCCGTGGTGGAGCAGGTCGTTGGAAACACATCAGTATGTAGAAATTAGCGGGACAGAAGGACAGTGTTGCAGAGGATGCATGGTGGCCCTGATGAGCAATGGATGCCTGTATTATCATGGTTGTGAGAGGGTTTCAAGACCATTCATACGCCAAAATCTATCAAAGTGTATTTACTAAGCATGTTTATTTATTACATGCTAACAACACTATGAATAATAAAATAATATTATTTTAAAAGGCCACGACGTCCTCGATAAAAGATTAATCAATTGAAGCATCCTTAAAAAGTAAATACCATGAGAAGTTGAGTTTAACCTAAAAAAAAAATAAAATGTAAGAATGGTTCAACATTGATATCAGATAAACAGAGTAACAACTATTTCAGTAGCAATAGAACTTCACTAAAATTCATTACTTATTTATAACAAATAAGGCAAAACTGGTAAAAATTGAAATACAAGAGAGTATCATTGACCTAAGAGAGTACTTCAAAAACTTATAACAAGTATCATATAATTGTGTTTCTTTTCAGACAGTATGACTTCATATAAAAGAGTATGAAGCACTCCATGGGAAATAGTAAGTGAGTTCACAGGGTGACTATGGGTAAAAGTCAGCATACCAAAGTGGAAACAGAGCAAGTGATTGACCAATAGGCCCGCAGTAGCCAATCAGAAGTTGTTGGAAAGAGAACAATTCATACTGACAAATTTTCTTTGGGGAGCCTGAAAATGACCTTAAGCAAAAGTATGAGATAGAAGATCTTTATAGAAAAAAATGAAAATATTTTCCTGAAAAGTTAGAAAGCCTTACTCTGTGGTTGGAAGAACTCAATAGCTAATCTGTAGATTCAACGAGATAGTTTATTAAATTTGATAATTCTAAAATGTGTTAGAATCACCAATAAGCAAGAAAGATAATAAGAATATTTTTCTTGTCACATGATGGGATGTTTTTTCCCTTTGAGGAAGGTTCTTATGTATCCCAGGTTGGCCTCTAACTTGCTGCCTAGCCTCAGGGATGACCTTGAACATCTGATTCTCTTGCCTCTACCTCTTGAGTGCTGGGATTGCTGATGTGCACTACTACACAAACTTATACAGTACTGGGAACTGAATCTAGGGCTTTGCATATGTGTTAAACCCACAGGGCGAAAATAAAATCACTACCATGATTTTGAGTCAAATTTGAAGCCAGTTTTAATTAAATACTGGCCAGGATGATGAACTCTGGCCAGATCCATTCCTGGGTTCCCAGAAAATGGCAAGTTACATTTTGCAGACACTTAAAAAGGCAACCCCATAAGGCCATCATATTTCCCATCAGGTCCAATCAGGAACAAGTTTATGTCCTGACATACTTCCTACCTGCTTACCTCCCACCTGTATTCATCCAATAGGAGCAAGTATACATCTAGACATATTTCCTGCCCACCTACCTCTGCTTCCCACATACATGTGATCAATCACATCAAGTGTAATAGGGTTAAACAAATTTGTTTATGGGAGTGAAAACATGTAACTTGTTATCTCCCATAAACAATAGCTTCCAGCATCTCAGGAAGTACCTGTCCTTGGACAAGTGGCTTGCAGGTTAGAGACATTTTTGTTTCATGGATCTCTTAAGCACAACAATTAGAACTTAAAACATTGGTTCTCACACATGTGAGGCAAGCACTCTACCAACTGAGCTATATCCCTGGTGACATGATGTATTTTAGATCTGGATGAATCAAGACGGGAAGGTAATAGTGCAGAGAAATATGAACAGATATGGGGACAGAATAGAGATCTAAGTGCTGATTCCTTTGGATATATGCATGTAAGCTGAATCAAGGCATGGGTTGCATTGCAAACCAGTATGGCAAAATGATGTTCTCAACAGCTCGAACAGTCACATTAACAATATGGGAGGGGGCTAGATTCCTCATACTGATGCCCCACACAAAGCTAAAGCGCAGTGGATAAGAAGATTAGGTTAAAGTAAAGCAAAGCGGCCGGGCGGTGGTGGAGCACGCCTTTAATCCCAGCACTCGGGAGGCAGAGCCAGGCAGATCTCGGTGAGTTCGAGGCCAGCCTGGACTACAGAGTGAGATCCAGGAAAGGTGCAAAGCTACACAGAGAAACCCTGTCTCGAAAAACCAAAAAAAAAAAAAACAAAAAAAAAAAAAAGTAAAGCAAAACATAAAATTTTCAGAAAATGACATGAGAATATTTTCATGACTTTAAGATGTTTTAAAATAAGATTTTAAAAGTACAAGGCATAAAATGTGAGAAACACACCAAAATGCCAAAGGATAAATACTGGTTGCAACCTAGGAGAAGAAACTGGTAACTCAGCCAACCAAAGCTTGACATCCAGATGTATGAAGGACTCTAACGATAACAACCTAAAAAAAAGTACTGAGCATCCTTAGGAACCTACAAAGAGAAAAGATGGAGGTCCACTGAATGCATGAAAATGCTGTTTTAGTTTGCAGAGAATTAGAATTAAAAGGATGAAGCATATTTTTGCATATTTCCTATTGTTCCAGTTAAGACAAGGCTACAGTGTGAGCAAGAAGTGAAACGGCAGTCCCCATGAGACAGGGCCCCTGCCCGTGTGCTCTGTGACCTCACAGTGCCACCTCCACCTCTGTCCGCTTCCTACAAGTCAGGCAAACTTGTAGTCCGGCATTTACAAAAGGAAATGTGACATGTTATGGCAGGAACATGGGCAAAAGTCAGACAAGAGAAGAAGCACTTTAAATACCAGAACAAGAAGGGAGTAAACACAGAATGAGATACTCTCCTACAGCGAAGCATTTTACTTTTACGTGAGAGAAACGTCAGATTAACTGGAAAAACTGGGATTTAAACCTTGACAGTCTAACTGATGATCCTTAACATACTATGGACTGTCTTTCTAAATTGACATGTAAATTTTACTTTACATGAGTATACTTGTATACTTATATATGCATCATATTTAGCACTTAGCATAGTATGTATTGTATCAAAGCCATGCATGAATGACAGTTCTATCACTTTATTAATATACCATTATATTTTGTGGTATATGTATATTCTTGTTAAGCTTACATCTGACGTATTTATTCTTCTGGTACCCAAATGTTGACAAGAACCTTGGCAGTGACAGCCAAATAATGGTGAAGTGTAAAACTCAGCGTGGCTCACTAGGGTCTACATACCTTCAGGGTGAGCAACAGAACCTAGGACGGTCAGAGCAAGTATTAATTTATCCCTTCAGCAATATTTAAAAGCCCACCATGTTGTCAAAACTGGATCCAATAACAAATGAAATGAACAAGGTCCCTTGCCCCCAGGGAAGTATGAGTTTTATAGCAACCCTGTCCAATAGAAACACCAAGAAAACTAAGAAATAATAATTACAGTTTTCCTCTTAGCACATTTTAAAGTTAACAGAAACAAGCTATGTATATGGCATATGCATGCTTTTTCTTGCACTTGGAGGTGAAAGAAACCTTACATTGCGTTATGTAAATTGCCTAGTTGCATCTTAGCAGTTAACTCAACTCACCTTTGGTCCCTGAATTCCAATTCCCATTGGTCCTCTAGGGCCTGTGGGTCCCATCTGGCCTACTTCTCCCTGAGAAGGAAAGAATGTTTGAATATTAAAGCACAACAAAACTTATACATTTTCGTCTTTGATCTCCTCACAGCTTTTGTATATCAACAAAGTGAGATGACTTTATGTACCTAATTCACACACATACACACACACACACACACACACACACACACACACACACACACAGTAGTAGTTACATATGAAACCCCTTCAGTTACGTGGAGTTTTATTGTAAGTTTGACTTAAACTATAGGCCATGTGGTGTACACCTTGAAAAGATAGACAAGTTACCTTGTATAACAGTTAAACAGACACATAGAAAGCCCCACTGATCTCTGACCAAGAGCAACAACAAAATCAGAGAACAACCCAAACTCTCAGTGATGCACCCCAAATAAAACAGGGGCCCATTGGAGCACACACGTGTAATCTCAATACTAGGGAGGCAGAGGCAGGGGGATCCTAAGTTAGAGACTCACCTGGTCTATACAGAAAGAGCTTGTCTTCCCCACACCCCAAAAGACAAATAAGTGAATAAACAAACAAACAAATAAGGATAGAACTGATGTTTTTCTTCTTGTATGTGTGCTCCAAGGTGAGCAAGGATTTTTTGAGAAGTATCTTATTTATTTACAACAATGAATAGTAATCCTTGAAGCAGTGTGGAAGGCAGCTGATTATGTAATAACTGCCTCTCCCGAAGCTGTCTCCATCTTTTTAGATGCTGGAAGTTGAAGCCGCTGTGGGAACGCTGATGAGACTGCAAGCTCACCAACCCAGAGAGGCTTGACTGTATTGATGTCTACCTGCACTGCTAAAATAGGGTCTCCATAATTAACAATAAAAACAAGATATAAAAAAGATTATGCAAGTAAAAGCATTTTAAACCAAGAAGAATATGTATTATACCTTCTAAGTCATTAATAAAATCAGTATCACTTGGCATTAGAATGTTCTGATTTTTAAGTTAATTCCATCTCTTCTCTTGCAAAGTCATTGAACTTCAATCTAAACAACAATTATACCATAAATGTATTAAACTTCTCTGTCATTCAGAAAGTTACCTTGGAACCAGGTGAGCCTTGTCCTGGCGGTCCTTGTGGACCAGGTGGACCAATTGGACCTTGAATCCCCTTTAGAATAAAAGTTTTAAATGTTATTAGTGAAATTGAAATGTTTGGAGGACAGCCTTGTATCTTCTGAAGTGAACATATAGCTCCTCATTACAAATTGCTGACACCACACCACCTATTGACGGGACCACTGGAAGCATCCACTCAAAACCCCATTGTTTAAATTCCAATGCATCCACTCAAACCCCATTGTTTAAATTCCAATGCATATCCTTTCCTTCTATGATAATTAGAGAAATTTCAGTTGGCCCACATAAATACCTAGAATAAATCTCATGCTTCCAGCGAACACCTTTAATTCCAGCATGTACTTGGGAGGCAACAAGAAGCCAATCTCTAAGAGTTTGAGGACAGCCTGGTCTATATAGTGAATTCCAGACCAACCAATGCTATATAGCAAAACTCATGCTTCCTCATCCCTAGTAGAGTCAGGTGTAAGTATGTGGACTAGATTCTGGCTATTAGAATGTGGATAGAGTGAGGTATGTAAGTTCTCATTCAGTCTAGAGCAGTGGTTCTCACCCTTCCTAATGCTGTAGCTCTAATACAGTTCCTCATGTTGCGGTGACCCCCAGCCATAAAATTATTTTCATTGCTTCTTCATGACTGTAATTTTGCTGCATACATCATAATGTAATGTGATCATAATGTAAACATTTGTGTTTCCTATGGTCTAAGGCGACCCCTGTGAAAGGGTCATTCAACTCCCAAAGGGGTCACCATCCACAGGTTGAAAACCTGTTGTAAAGGAAGAACTACTCGTGGGTCTTTTCTTCTTCCTGTGGACAAGCCATGTAGTAGTCTTATACCATGTGGATGAAGAAAGTTCCCAGGGAGACAGGCTAACAAGAATGGAGACACCTGGCCCCTTGACGACGCTGATGAACACAGCCTCTGCCCAGCTTGCAATTTTCAAGGTCAAAAGGAAAATTCCATAGTGCTAAACCAATCCACATCTCTTGTCACGTGCACAGAAACGTATTTCCTAGTCGGATGCAGGGACATGTTAAAGATGTGACCTGGACTCTAACAGGCCAGCTGACATACATCAAAATGAAACATGTTTAAATACATAATTCCTTGTTGCACTGTAGGTAAAATGAGGTAGAGGAACAGAGGACTCACAAACTACTTTTCTGGAGAAAGTTATCTAGATTACAAGGAGTTTTCTTTGTAGGAAACGAACGAGAAGGGGCTTGGTTGAGACTTTCTTTACTCTGACCTAGAAGGAGGATTTCAGAGAAGCCACTTTGATTTTTCTTTGGGGGACACAGGGCACTGTTTTCTGACTCATGCCTGAGTAATCTAAAATGGCCTGTAGTAGCCCAAAGGGGCCAGACGGGGACTATCCTGTGTACCCAGAGTTTGTCAGAGCAAAGTTGCGTGAGAGCTTCCTGTCAGTAAAATCATGCCAAGTAGGGGGCAAGGGTGGCCTGGCACGATTTTGAATCTTGCCCAAGAGACTGGGAGGGGCACTAGGGCTGCAGCCGGAAGAATGGCGTCCTGAAAGACGCGACTGAGAGAGATGCAGCCGGGGATCCTAGCAGGACTGAGCAAAGGGATCGACCAGAGGTCAGCGCACGTCTCCCAAACCCTGATGCCCGAAGCCATGCATCACAGAACCAATCAAGAAAGAACGTTCATGTTCTTCTGCCCAGTCTCTCTCTGCCCAGGAGAAAAGAGAGCTCCTCCGCCCCTCCAGTGTGTCCCAGATAATGAAGATTAAGAGAAAGTTAATAGTAACCAGAGAAGTTTTATTTGTTTGATACAAAATGAAGCCCAGTATTTGCAACATGCAGCGGCCCTACAACTTTAGCTGTCTAAAGGAGATCCAAAGTCTGTGCTAGGCTGGAAATTTCAGTCAGTGGCAGGAAAGAGAAGATGTGGTCCCCACTGGGGTATCAAGATAAAAACATTAAAATCATGCTTGTTTGCATCCCATCAACTGTAACCGTAGAAATGTTTATATGATACATTATTAATTTATACTTATATAATGCAAAAAAAAAGACATCTCTTTTGCTAGTTAGATAATACAGCTGCTTGTTTATTTTTAAAATATAAATATTGGGGCTAGAGAGTAGGTTCAGTGACCAAAAGAGTAGGTTCAGTGACCAAAAGCACTTGCTACTCTTATAGAATATTGAAGTTCACAGTACCCACATGGCAGCCACAATTAACTATAACTCCAGTTCTAGGGAATCTGATGCCTTCTTCCAGCCTCCACAAGTAATAGGCATGCACATAGTGAACATGCATACATGCAGGCAGATGCTCGTACATATAAAATAAAAATAAATACATTTTAAAATAAAATACAAATATTCTTTTTTCTCTGGTTGATGAGACTGAGCAGTCCACACAATTTAGGGGAGCCACAGTGGTTCTAAGAAGGAACTTCTCTAACATTATAGCTGTCCACAGTATTATTGAATGGACAAGGAACAAAATACCACTGCATGTACATAGTGCATGTGTGCCTACGTATCCTTGTTGAGTTACTAATATTCCATTTTACTCTGTGAAATATTTACTCTGTGACCATATGAGGTAGTCGAGTCTATAAATTGAAATCTGCAGATCATTTGAAGGACATTGTCTACAGGTTGTTGAGAAACAGATTTTCCTCAGAAGTATATGAGAGGAGAAATACATTTCTATCAGGAATCAACACAGGAAGAAGCGATGAGCACAAGAACATGCCAGATGGAAGTGAAGAACAGAATTTAATGATTGCATTAAGCAGAGAGTAAGTGTAAGTAGCACTTATGCTATTTCTCACAAAAGAATAAATAAATTAATTCTTTGCACAGAAAATTTACAAACATTTCCACTCATTCTCCTGCGCGTTAAGGGTCATCCCTGTAAAGACATTTTACCTTTAAGTTTTTGTTTTTCTTTTGTAACAAAGAAAGGGCATATAAAATCCAAAGAAATTGTTTTAAAAAATTTAACTAAAAAAATAACAATCTCCTTTAAGAACCAGCATAAAAGGGAACAGGAAGCCAGGAAGCCACAGGTGGGAGGTGCAGAATCCACAGACCATCTGGACAGACTGGTCTGTCTTTGAACCTCATTGTCAGTCCCAGATTAGTATCTCAGCCCCAACAAACCACAAAACCCAGGATATGACAGAGCTGCCAGGATCCTGGGACCAGAAGGCAGCCCTGCAGGACCCAGCAGACAAACCATGGGTCTTGAGAGTCAACCTGGGATCATCAGTAGTCAGAATACCCAGCTCTGATTATTACCTCCACACCTATTTACAGATTGACCTTGATGTTTTCTGCACCTTAATCCTTCTAACATATTAGACTGGGAACTCTGCCAAGGGTGAGGAAGTGGGAAAAGGAATATTAATCAACCTTACTATTGCTTGGGATAACAAATATGTACTAATAATGATAAAAAGCATTCTTAGGAATGAACTCAGCATTTCAGGCCAGCAATGAGATTTGGAATTACCTCACTTTCAAACCTTTTTCTTCCATCATCACTCTAGGTCAAGGAAGTACTATTCATTCTCCAGGCAACATAATAATTCAAACTGTAGCCATCAATTTTAATCAGCTGAGCTAGTCACTTTCTAACCAGGGCGATGAATCTGTGTTTGCTGGTGGCTTTGATTAAATGAGACCATACGGCTAAAGGCAGAGAGTGAACCATAGTAGATAGTGCTGTTCGGATCATTTATATTGGATGGTTTTCTAGCTTCCCTGAGTATCAGAAGATTTTAAAAGCAGTTCCAGCTCTGAGCATATAGACATCCTTCCTTTCTTCTGACCACAAGAGACCCCATGTCCTTTACAAACAAATCCCATCATGTTCTGCTTCTTTTGGGGAAGGATGCCTTTAAGTTAACTAGTCAGCCCTGATTCCAGTAATTAAGTCCCAATGCTATGCTTAGATAGGAGAATGGTAAAGGGATGTGAAACACTCCTCTGATGGTACTGGAGCTGAAAATACAGTTACTTCAAAGAGGAAAATACATATAAGCCAGCAGGTAAGAAAATACTTCTCTCCCAAGGAGGACTACACATATAAAATATTATACCAGAATACCTACCTATTAATAATGTGTTAATATAGGAATTGAAAGCTCTAAAATTATAATCTCCTCATGACACAATTTTATCCTTTCCTGCATTATTCTGAACTAACACTCCACTGGAATTCAATTGCCAAATGAGCACAGACATGCTCGCAGGCCTGATCCTCCCTGAACACAAGGACTGGGATGAAATGTCTGTATCAAGAAAGAGGAAGCAAGAACCACTTACCTGCTCACCTTGACTTCCGATGCCAGGAATACCCACTGGTCCCTGGGGTCCTACAGGTCCCAAATCCCCCTGTCAAAATATGAGTAGACAAAACATGATTCACCCATGCCTTGCTAATTTGGAATTGACCTAGATTAAAATCTATCTTTATACTTTTAACACATTCAACATGAAAAATCAAATCCTCTATTTCCTTTCAATAATTTATAGTCCAATGTACCAAAATAATTAGTGGTGTATCCACTGTTTTATCTAAAGTAGTTATCTTTAATGAAATTTTTACTATTTATTGTAGTTTTGGAGATGATAACATAATTACATCATTTCCCCCTCTACTCTGCCCAGCAACCCCCCATATAACCGCCCTCTTTGCTCTTTTTTAAATTCATGACCTCTGTTTTCATTAATTGTTATTATACATAAACATGTGTATATATAAATATTCCTAAATATATAAGAATGATCTAGAATTTGTACCAGTTTACATTTAGCAGCTACTTTTCTCAAAACTCAAGCTATATAGTTATTATAAAGACACAAACATTTCCTTACGGAACACAGCTATTAATTAAAAGTATAAAATTAATAAAGTATGAGAAAAATAAATCAGAGAAAAGTATTTCTAAATTTTTCAGATAACATGTCAAAAATTAAGACATGCAAAGAAACAAAAGGAAAGAACCCAAACTTCTCCAAGAAAACAACGTAGAAATTACCAGTGAGGGCAGATTGGTGGTGTGCCCTCACTAGTAACTTGTACTTTAATCCTACCACTCAGAAAGCTGAGGCAGGTGGATCTCTGTGAGTCAGATATCAGTTAAGTCTACATAGCAAGTTCTTAGCCAGACAGGGCTACATAGTGAGACCCTGTCTCAAAAAAAAAAAAAAAATGAATGTTCATGAGAGAGCACTTGGGTCCTAGGTTGCTTATGAAGTAGGGCTAACAGAATTTGCTGCTTATTGGGAAGCACCCAGGAATTCTCCATGGTTTTTGAAGGAAGAGAGTTACCACTTACTGAGAAAGAGAAGCCACAGAAACAAGGCTGGAGGTGGAGGGATACCTGGAGCTCTGTACCAAACTTGTTCAATTTGAGAAGCCTAAAACTGACATTTAAGTGAAGACACTAAGTGTGAGAGAGCGGGACTAGGGATCTCAGTTTGAGGGCCCTCAAAGTAATTACAGTAGTGAATGCCATGCCTGGGTAACTTTACCAAAAAACTGAGGTCAGAGGCAAGTCCTTCTAGAACTCCAGGCTTTAGAGGTTAGAGAAATGGAACGGCAAGGTGGAATAAGAGTATCCAGAGAGGCCAAGAAAAGGACGGCTTCAAAGGAGGAGGGGTCAGTAAATACCACAGTTAGGTCAAATGCACCTATTGAGAAATGTGCCACTGAGCAGCATGGACAAATATGCCTTGTGTTTGTTTTAATGGCAATTATATTTAGACTACACCAGAGAGAGCCAATGTTTTCTGACAGAGTACTTGAGATTGGATTTAAGGCCTGATTCATGTGAGGCAAGCTCTTTATTATTGAGACAGACACCCAACTTTCTTTTTACCTTTTATTTTGATATAAGAGCTCTTGATGCTGTTTTTGACCTTGAACTTACTCTGTGGTCCAGTCTTGAATCTGTGATTCCCCTACCTAAGCCTCCAGAGTAGCTGGAATTACAGGCCTCTACCTCTAGACCCAGTTAACAAACCTTTTCTTAAAAGGTTGAATAATGAATTTTTTGACTTGACAGCCAATGTAAGGTCTGCTTTGTAACTGAAGGTGCTGCTTTAGCAGTGTGTAAACAGCCTCAGGGGAAAATGACCAGGTGTGCCTTGTGCCAGTGACATTTGGTTCAAAAAGATAGGCAGGCAACTGTAGTGGGTAGCCATTCCAGCTTGGATCTGGAAGTCTGGGTCTCGGGTCTCCAGACGCCTCCCTTGGCCCCGCCTCATAGGCGTGACAGTTGCCAGAATCTCAATGGGGGTTGGAACTTCCAGATCCAAGCTGGAATGTCTACCCATTACATCTCCCCCTTTTTGTCTAAATAAGAAGACTAGATAGTTGTAATTTCCTCAGTTATGATAAAAGATAAGTTAGATATAAAACCTTAAACTCACAAATATAAGATAGATAGGACATCTTCTTTAATATTGTAACTGTAATTCTTGCTTGATAATTGTTTTGTTATATGTAATTTTACTATGTTAAAGTTAAAACCTTCCTTTTTAAAAAAAAGAAGAAAAGGGGAAGTGCTGTAGATATTGCTCTATATAAATAAAACACTGATGGTCAGTGACCAGGCAGGAAGTAGAGGAGGGACAAGGAGAGAGGAGAATTGGGAAAACAGGAAGAAGGGGGAGAGACACTACAGCCACCGCCAGGACAAGCAACATGTAAAGATGCCAGTAAGCCACCAGCCACGTGGCAAGGTATAGATTTATAGAAATGGGTTAATTTAAGATAAAAGAACAGTTAGCAAGAAGCCTGCCATGGCCATACAGTTTATAAGTAATATAAGCGTCTGAGTGATTATTTTATACATGGATTGTGGGACTGTGGGGCTTGGTGGAACCTGGAGAGAAGCCCTCCAGCAACAGGCAACTTGGATGGAATCGTTATTTATGAACAAAATCACATAATTGGATTAGATTTTATATAAATTAAAATATGTTAAACTTGTGTCAAGACATGCCCTAGAATAAAAATGTGTCCAGTTTTGATTCAGAGAAAGACTATCCTGACTCAGAACTTGATCCCTTAGTCCCCAGGGGCTCTGTACTCAGTAGGTGTCATGCCTTGTCTAGTTCAATCATCTTTAAAACTCCTTTCTGTATCTCCACTTCCCAGATGACCTTCAAAACTGGCAAGATGACAGTAGTTAGTATCAATTCTGCTGATTCCAGAATCCAATTCAAAACCAATAATCTGCAGGTAGTAAAGAAAGCAAAGATCCCCGCTTCATGTAGAGTTTACAATTAAATGTTTACGCTGACATTAGTGTTTGGTCTAGCACTATCCACAATAGCTAAATTAGGAAACCAATTTAGATGTTAAACAACACAGAAATGGGTAAAGAAAATGTGGTATACACACGTAATTGAACTCTTTTGGCCATAAGGAATGAAGTTATATCATTTGAAAAAAAAAAAAAAATTTATTGTGAGCCTACCATTTAAGAGTTGAGTCATCTCTCCAGCCCCAAATTTTTTAAAAATGGAAGCAGCTAGGCCAGCAAGATGGCTCAGTGGCTAAAGGTGGTGGGCACACAAGCCTGGCGATCTGAGTTTGATTCCTGGAACCCGTATAAAGGTGGAAGGAGAAGACCAACTCCACAAAGGTATCCTCTGACCACCATATGAAGTAACTCATAAATAAATATTTTTAAATGGATACAATGGGAGAGAATGAGATAAAGAGAATTAAGATAGTCTTCAAGAGACAAACATATGTTTTCTCTTGTTCATGTTCCTAGACAATCCTGTATGCACATATGACTTCAAAGTAGAAGCACAACTATCTGTGGGAACTCCTGGATGGGAGAGAGGAGGATTATGGGAAGGGAAATATGCCAACATATAATATATACTTGTATGAAAATGTCTTTATATTACACAGTACCACATATACAATTAATAATTTTACTAAAGAAAATAAATCAATAAATATCTGTGTCATAAGTATTTTGTATTTTTTAACCAATTACATATTTGTGCATTTTAAGATAGGAATATTAACTACATTGTCACTTGAATCACACACCAAAGTTTCTAAACTTTGTATTTTGCTTAAAATAATAGGAAACGAAAAAAAGACCAGTAAGGGAAGAGCAGACAGAGTTGGTTTTGTAAGAGAATGGCAAATAAAAGCTTTTCTACGAGACAGTGTCCAAAGTTTTCTTTGCATGAACTCCAGATGTGAGAGCACACGTACTATGTCATAGTAACACTTGGAAGCTTAATGTACTGAGGTCACAACAACCACCATGTTCTCACAACTCCAAAAGAAGAAAGAAGTATTTTACATCTGTAGTTACACTTAGAGCTGAGCTATTTGAATTAAGAATTATATTAGATCTAAACTTTACATGACTCCCTGTTTATCATTGCTTTTGCTAATTACAGTCAGAAGAGAATGTATCACTCATGACTGAAACTCAACACTTGAGATGATCTTATCAGTTGCTATTCTAATATAAATAATATAATGATATGCTTAGAGCTTGACAGATAACTCATGATTGACATGAGGTCTCTAGCTTTTGCATACATCTCTCTTTACATCTATTTTATTATTCCCTGCAAGTTCAAACATGAATGTTGTATTTACATCATTTCTCTCCCACCTTCTCTTCCCCAATGGCTCAAGTGCCCTCTACCACTTCTAAAATTCATGACCTTTTAATTATGTATGTGTGTGCGCATGTATGTGTGTATGGCAACTTTCACTCCCCACTGCTCTTTATGGTCTGATCAACTTCTAGTAACTTCTATCACCAACTTCAGTGCCACTCCTAATCACCAAGACCTTTAAAGTAAACAAATTACTAGTGAGGAGTAAGGCAGCTTCTGCTAGCTAGAACCTGGCAGTGAGGCTACAGGGCTGAACAGGAGTTCACAGACCACAAACACCAGACAGTGTTATGGGCCATAGAGAAGTAAGAGTGCTCTGTCATCATGTCTGAACACAGACAAACTAATAATAATAAAAAATGTTCAAATCTCAACAAATGGTTAGACATCTCATATATTGTCTAAATTTGGGTGCTTCTACTATTTATTTAAATTTGACCAGTCACAACTCATCCACAACCATTTTCCCACAACTTCTAGAGGAGAGTAATAAAATACTCAACCATAAGATTCTCTCCCCTCCCTAGAGCATCCAATCCAAAGCCAGCTTGTGTTTTTGTGAATGTGCCTCAAACCACCTAACACAAGCTCAAATCCTATGGAAACCTTAGTCTTGTACCCTTGTCCTGAGTTGGTACTGGTTTCCACCAGCATGGGTCTTCCTCACTGCAATGAGTCTATAACCTTTGCCTAATATTAGGCAAACTCTGAAGGTCTCTGCTTTTAAAGGACAGCAAAGCTAGATTTTTTTTTTTAGAATAAAATTTGCTTGTTTATAATTTTTTACTTGGTGTTACCTTTACAATTTTAGGTATCTTTCATTCAAGTATAGTCTTAAACATTTCTTTTTTTTCATATTTTTTTTATTTATTTTACAATACTATTCAGTTCTACATAATAGCCACAGATTCCCTTGTTCTCTCCCTTCCTGCCCCCCTCCCCTTCCCCCCAGCACACCCCCCATCCCCCCCTCCTCCAGATCAAGATCTCCCCCGAGGACTGGGATCGACCTGATAGACTCAGTCCAGGCAGGTCCAGTCCCCTCCTCCCAGATTGAGCCAAGCGTCCCTACATAAGTCCCAGGTTGCAAACAGCTAACTCATGCAACGAGCCCAGGACCTGGTACCACTGCCTAGATGCCTCCAAAACAGATCAAGCCAATCGACTGTCTCGCCTATTCAGAGGGCCTGATCCAGTTGGGGGCCCCTCAGCCTTTGGTTCATAGTTCATGTGTTTCCATTCATTTGGTTATTTGTCCCTGTGCTTTATCCAACCTTGGTTTCAACAATTCTCACTCATATACACCCTCCTCTTTCTCACTAATTAGACTCCCAGAGTTCCACCAGGGGCCTAGCCGTGGATGTCTGCATCCAGATTCCTCAGTCCTTGGATGTGGTTTATGGCACAACTATTAGGGTGTTTGGCCATCCCATCACCAGAGTAGTGAGATGGCTCAGCAGTTAAGAGTAGTTTTCTTAAACAAGTTCCCTTACTCTAGCTTCATTTTAAGGATAATAATTTTGAATGAGAGCCCAAGGATGTAATGATAGATTCATAGGTGCATAGATACATATTCATGTAATATATTATAGTCAATGTTTTTTTTTTTTTTGGTTTTTTTTTTGTTTTTTTTTTGAGACAGGGTTTCTCTGTGTAGTTTTGCGCCTTTCCTGGAACTCACTTGGTAGACCAGGCTGGCCTCGAACTCACAGAGATCCGCCTAGCTCTGCCTCCCGGGTGCTGGGATTAAAGGCATGCGCCACCACCGCCCGGCTAGTCAATGTTTTTTTAATTTTTGAGATCATAATATAATTGCATTGTTTCTCCTTCCATCAATATACGCACTCCATCAATATACTTTCAACAATTGTGTTCTTTATCAAGAAATATCTTTTGCTAATGTCTGGTTTCAAAGATGTATTGCTGATAAAAGAATGCACTGAAAGTTAGAACTCAGTAAGTGAGGAATTATTTGAAATATAAATGTGAATTTTCACATCATAATTCATCCTGCATAGTAAAATACCTCAAACTTACTAGTTTATAGTTACTAGATACCTGTGTGGGATGGTTATCTTATATGCAACCCAAATTGTACATGAATAAGGAGCAATGTCAAAAATAATTTTACTTTATGATGGCTTCCATCATATACTTCATATGCAATACCTTATCCCCTTTGATTGATAGGCCTTGTGATCCTTGTGGGCCAATTGGTCCTTCAGAACCCTTTTCACCCTAAAAGCAAATTGGAAAGGTATCAGTATACAAAGAAAACTAAGACTTTTAAAAGAGTTTATATTATAGTTTCTTCAAATCAAGCGTCCAAACTCACTGCTTATTCAAAATTAGTAAATCTAACTTTGAGATTTGCAACTCAGAAAAAAAATGGGTTGTTTTTAACATTTAAACAGGAATGAGTCTGTCCAAGAAAGCACGTACACCGCATCACTCAAGCTAAAAAAGAGCTAAATTCCAATCCCATCAGAGAACCAATCAATCAATGACAACAAGCCTCTTTTCCTTACTAATGATGAAAATGGATCCATGGTGATAAGGAAAATTTGTCTCTCCTGTGAACTAATGCTTGCTGGAGTTCGATTACTGAATCAATGTTTGAATTTACAAAAATTCACTAAAAATGTAAGGTTATAAGGATTCATGGAAAATCTTGAATAAGCTATGAGAATCACTTGTTCTGCCCTGATATTAATATCTATAAAGTCTTAGTACCCTCTGCCTTTATGAGGAAATGAAGCCACATGAATCAGTCAGAAATGAAATTCAGTTAATCCATTCCTTAGAACCAAGAGTAAAAACTAAGACTGTTTTCTAAATAATAGGGAAATACAACTGCATTCCTCTCCATAGTCATATGTGTTGGTTAGCTTTAATTCTCAACTTGACACAATGTAGAATCACCCAGGAAAAGTCTCAATGAAAGATTGTCTACATTGGAATGTCTTGTTGGCATGTCTGGGGCCGGGGGGGGGGGGGGGGTTGTCTTGAGTCGGTTAATTGACATGGGAAGACACAGCCTTCTGCAAGTGGCACCAGTCCCTGAGGAGTGAACTGCGGATGAGTGGAGAAACAGAACTGAACATGCGCAGGTAAGCAAGTGACTGTGCGTGCATCCATTCTCTCCTTGTTCTTGATTGAGGGTAGGGTGGGACCAGCTCTCTCAAGCTCCTGCTGCTGTGACTTCCTTACTATAATGGACCCTAAACTAAGCTAAAGTAAGCTTCATCCTATAAGTTGCTCTTTATCAAGTTATTTTATCACAGAAACAGAAATAAAACTGAAACATCATTTAACTACTTATTTCCTATACCATTGCAAATTAGCTATCTATTGACATTCCTATTAGTCCGCCCAGTGGGAAAATAAAGTGTTCTGACTAAGTTTTGCCCAGAATGCAACCTTGTATACTTGATCCTAAAGCATCACTGAGGATACTAGGTCCTTTCTTTGATAAGTCAGAAGCCAATACAGTGCCCTGGGTTATTATTATTACTATTCCAGAATGTAGCATATGTATGGGTAATGATTTGCCTGCATGTAAGTCTGTGCACCACGTGTATTCCTGATGCCATCAGAGGCCAGAAGAGGGCATCAGATCCCCTGGAACTGGCGTTACATGTGGTCATGAATCCTCATGCAAGTGCTAGGAATCAAACCTGGGTCCTCTGGAAGGGCAGCTAGTACTCTTAATTACTGTGCAATCTCTCAAGCACCCCATTGTATCACTTTTATACAGTATAAAATATGTTGGGCATGCCATTAAGGCATGCCCTGGAATATTGTACTTTCCAGTATCTTAGTATTTAGCATAATATTCTCACCCCCTCCTCTGCTTTAACACACAGAGATATGCTGTGGGATGGTCTGTATGTCAAATGCTCTGATTGGTCAATAAAGAAAACACTGATTGGCCAGTGGCCAGGCAGGAAGTATAGGTGGGACTAACAGGAGAGTTGAGAGAACAGGAAGGTGGGAGGAGACACTGCCAGCCGCTGCCATGACAAGCAGCATGTGAAGATGCTGGTAAGTCACAAGCCATGTGGCAAAGTATAGATTTATGGAAATGGATTAATTTAAGCTCTAAGAACAGTTAGCAAGAATCCTGCCACAGCCATACAGTTTGTAAGCAATATAAGTCTCTGTGTTTACTTGGTTGGGTCTGAGCGGCTGTGGGACTGGAGGGTTGCAAAGATTTGTCCTGACTGTGGGCAAGGCAGGAAAACTCTAGCTACAGAGATTTAAAGAGAAATATTCTGGCTATTTGAATTTTCCAGATTACTTGGGTGAGACATAAATAGAAATCTACTAGGTACCAAAGTATTAAAGAAACTATACATAACTTTTGAAATATAGTAATAAATTGCATTTGATCTGCCTTCTTAAGAGTGATCCTTCGAATAGTCACCTTAAGGTGACTTAAGGTCACCTTATCCCACATATTATTTCCAGTCTATAATAAATTTAACAAGGACAACTTTTAAAATTTAACCCATCACTCACAATTTAGTGTCTATTGCTTTAGTTAACTGCTTTCCCCTCTTGAAACGTGGGTTTCTCATGGGTACCAAATGTTTATCATGGTAGAGAGATGCTCTAAGCTCTTAAGAGTATCTCTTAGTAAGATGAGTAAGATGGTAAGAATGAGATGCTTAGAGAATGGAGCTGTAGCTGAGAGCTCAGACCTCAGTGACTTGAAAGAAAGGCACATGTAGGGGTTCTTAGACACTTGGGGAGCAGCATATGATTCTCAGGATTGTGTGTAACCTCAACATGTATGTTTCAGAGAGAGACTTTAGAAATGAAGAAAGATTTCAAACATGTCTCTGAGTCTGAAATTTTGTGGATAGAGCCCAAAGTACCTTCGAAATTTGTTTTCTATGTGGCTGCTGGCAGATATGCTGTAGACTGAAGACCAAGAGTTGGCCAACCACAGACCACTAATCAGACCCCACTGCCTACTTCTGTTAACATGGTTTTATTAGTCAGCCACATGCCATTATTTATACATTGTTTTGGCTATTTTCAGACTACCATAGAGCTGAGTCATTGCAACAGTTTTCAGGGACTCATAAAGCTTGAAGTACCTGCCATTTTGGACCTCTACAGAAAGAATGGCCAACATAGAGGGTAGAGGAAAACAGTAGGAAACCTGTTTTCCCAACTCCAGGTCAGCAGTGGGTCTTTCAGAATGTCTTGTTCTTTCTTTGTGATAAAGTTACTCTTCTTATGATGTTGACAGCAATACTATTAAAACCGAGGTGTTAGACTCTCTTTCTTATCTAGGTTAGTAAAACAAAGCTGTGAGACAAGGGTTGCCATAGCTACACTCAGAAACTTAGTTTCTGGACCCAAAAGAAATGCATGTAGCTTTAGTGCCTATAAACTAAGATAATTTTCTAATTAATACACAGTAATTGCACAAAATGCAAGTCTGCTGATTACTTACTTTATAATTATAAATTTCATGCTTATGTGCTTTCATGTTATAGGGAAATTTGCATATTCTTTTACTTAGTAGGGTGAAAATGGCCAGGAGAACACTTGGCTTGTAACAGTTTGTAATTCATGGCTGTGTAAAACAAGGTACTTTTTCCACTGGTTCAGAAGCTTTTGTTACCTTTGGTCCTGGAAATCCTTCTCCTGGTGGGCCCCTCTCTCCTTGTGCTCCCTCAGGACCACGGGGACCCTGGTTAGGGTAGGAGAGAGTGGGGGAAGAGAACAGGGATGAGGATGGGAGGTGATAAAATGAGGGGGGAAACACCAGAAGAGAATGGTCAGTTTCAGTTCTTACAGACATGGTGATGATGTAGCCCCACTCCATTTTTAGTAAGAATCCTTCTAATGCAATCCATACTGATGAGCTGTAAGGGCCTGTGAGTAACAGGATCCTCACTGCATTCAATATTCCTTTTCTCTGAAAGGCATAAGAGCCTCTAGCTGTCTTCAAATTAGAAGAAAATGGAAACAAAAAATGCTTCAGTGTTGTTGGTTGTTTTTGCTCTTTCTCTTTTGGCTTTTTACTCTTTGGTGAGGCCACCACCCAGCTCCCAAATAAATCACACATGAAAGCTTATTCTTAATTATAAATGCCCAGCCTTAGCTTGGCTTGTTTCTTACCAGCCTTTCTTAACTTTAAAGTATCCCATCTACCTTTTGTCTCTGGGCTTTTTTCCTTTTCTTCTGTATATCTTACTTTTATTCTTACTCCATGGCTGGCTGGATAGCGGGATGACTGGCCCTTAGCATCCTCCTCTCCTTGATCTCTTGCTCTTTCTTCTTTTCCTCATATATTTCTCCTTCTATTTATTCTCTCTGCCTGCCAGCCTCCTTATCCTTACTCCTGCCTCACTATTGACCATTCAGCTCTTTATTAGAACATCAGGTGTTTTAGATAGGCAAAGTAACACAACTTCACAGAGTTAAACAAATGCAACATAAAAGAATGCAACACATCTTTGCATCATTAAACTAATGTTCCACAGTGCAAACAAATGCAACACATCTTACAATAATAGTCTACAACACCTCAGAATATAGGTAAGAAAACACATCCCATGAGACAAGAAATCCAGGACTCTGTGGTCAGGAGAAGGATACAAAGAGACTTACTTGCTTGAGTAAACATTTGGAGAGCCTGGGAAAAGCCCGTGGAGACAGGCCCATGAGAAGCATGACTACTGTTTCCAATTTCTGACCTGACAAACTTCAGTTATTTTTGGAGCTGGGTGAACTCACAGACAATTTTGTTCATAAATTCTATATCTTCCTAAGATCACTAATTGGGGGACATGGTGTTTAGTCTCGATGGTTTTAAGAAATCCTCATAGCTTCTCTCAGAAAGGCACTGGGAGTGGTAAGGAAGGAAACAGTGCAGTGTAAAGTAGGCTGCCAAAAAAACTCACTCATTGAAAACTGAAAGAAAAAACAGCTTTGCATCAACACTAGGCATTTTATTTTAATGTGTGTGTATGTGTATGGGGGAGGGTGTCCCCTGGAGCTGGAATTACAGGCACTTGTGACAGCATCTGTCATGGGTGCTAAGAATTGAACTTGAGTCCCCACAAGAGCAATACATGCTCTTAATTGCTGAGCCATCTCTTCAGCTCTCCCCCTTACTTTCTGAGGCATGTTCTCTCACTGAACCTGGAGCTGATTGTTTCTGTCTACACTGGCTAGCCAGTGAGCCTCAGGATCTGCCTGTCTCTACCCCAACAGTACAGAGGTTACAGACGTGCATCACCGTGGTACAGTGTGCTGGCTTTAGAGCTTGTGGACAATTCAGTGGACTGCTATCTCAGGCCAACTCCCTTGGCCAGGGAACTCTATCAATCCATCTATTAGAGGAAATAGCTTAAATTGTGTTCCAAAATTTTCTCCTTTTCTATTCATTCCCTTACCCCCGAAGAGGAGGGAAACTTTCTGACCTTTGAAAATTCCTATTATGGGGACTGAGAGATGGTCTTGGTCAAGAGAACTGGCTTCTCTTCCAAAAGACCTGGTTTGATTCCCACCATCCACATGATGTCTCACAACTGTCTGTAATTCCAGTTTCAAGAAATCCAGCACTTTTCTTCTGGTCTCCTTGGACATCATCACATGGTACATAGACATACATGCAGCCAATATAGATAAAAAATAAATAAAAATTAAAATATTTCTAGTTTTGGACACTGAGGAGATGACCAGAGGGTAAAGTCATTGCTGGACAATCACGAGCTCAGATCTCCAGCATACATGCCAAAAGCTTTAGAGACGTTTTCTGCACAAGAATGGCAGCAGGACAGGACTCAGCATGATGTGCCTCACTCATTCTAATGTTAGAAAACAATGAACAAGCTGTGTAACAGGGCATGCCCTTAACCCCAGCACGTGGGAGACTGGGGCAAGTGGAACTCTGTAAGTTCAAAACCAGCCTGGTCTATATAGCTAGGACTACATAGAAAAACCCTGTCTCAAAAACAAACAAACAAAACAAATATAAACCTGATTTTATCCCAGTCTTAAACACAGTTTTGCTTTTTCTTAATATTGCGTATTTTAAAAGTTGGTCTTTATTATTTATGCATAGCCTACTTAGTAAAGACTTAATTAAAAGAAAAAGCTAACATGGAATTTAATTTAAATTGCAATGCTTATGGGAAAACTAGCTTTTAACTCCAAACCCTTAATCAAAAGTCTACTATCTATGACAGTTTGCTCTAATGGCCGAGCAATTAATTAGAGAAAAAATTAAAATGAGCATAAAAACTAGATTGTAAACTAAACTGAGAAGTGCCAAGCTAATATTACACAATTTAACAAAAGTATTAACAATTTACTCCCCACTAATGATATAACAAACAAAAAAAACCCCAAAATTACATTAAATAAGAGGAATGTGTGTATTGATTTCACTTATTCATTCAACAAACATTGACCAAATTTAATTGTTTCTCTATTGGTGTGATAAAACACCATTTCCAAAAGGATCTTGGAGAGGAAAGGGTTTATTTGGTTTGCAAATTACAGTCCATCATCCAGGAAAGCTGTGGTGTCAGCTCAAGGAGAAACTGGAAGGCAGAAACGGAAGCAGAAATCCTGGTGCTTACTGGCTCATCTCCTCTGCCTTTCTTATGTATCTTAGACCCCCCTGTGTAGGGATGGCACCACCCATGGTGGTCTGGGTGCTCCCACATCAATTAGCAATGGAGAAAATGGCATCTGTAACTCACTCTGATCTTCTGAACGCCAAAGGACTTGGGCAGTGCCGCGTCTGTAGCGCTGCCATCCACAGCACACACAGATGATCGATTAGGCTCAGGGCAGCTCCACTCCACATCTGGCACTGTCCTCGGCGGTCATCCCACTGCCCTGCCATCTCCAATATGCGAGGGAGGGTCTGCACTGTAGCTGAGGCTTCACCTTCACCGATGGCCTCTCCAGACTTCTTCAGAGCTCCAGTTCTGCCAACCAGTACCACAGCTCAGCTTCTTCCACGACCCGACCCTTCAATCCTGGGGCTTCCACAGCAATCGAGGTTGTACTTCAACCAATAACCTCCTAACCTCAGGAACTCCAACCCTGCCACGTGGTGCCAGGCCTCCGGCTCTCTCCATGACCCCTTCACTTCTTAGGTCTCTGCTACAGAGCTTTGTAGTCAAGTTGACAAGGGGTTAACTGTGCTAGTTAATTCTTGTCAACTTGATACAAACTAGAGTCACTTATGAAGAGAAACTTCAACTGGGGATTGCCTCCATCAGATTGGACGGTGGGCATATCTTCAGGGTGGTTTTTATTTATTATTATTAGTTGTTGATATGAGTGGGCCCTGTCCACTGGGGATGGTGCCACCACTGGGCAGGTGGTCCTAAGCTGTATAAGAAAGCATTCTGAGCAAGACATGGAGAGCAAGCCAGTAGGCAGCTTTCCCTCCATGGCCTCTGCTTCAGTTCCTGTTACCAGGTTTCTGTTTGAACTTACACCGTGGATGGCTTCTCTCAATGATGAACTATAACCTCCCACCTCCACCTCTGCCAAGTTTCTCCGGGAATGGTATTTTATCACAGCAACTCCAGAATAGCATTTTATCACAACAGCAGAATGCTAATTAATAATCAAATATCCAGTTGGTAAAATGAACTGTGCTGGGGTCCAGGAATAACAGACAGACCCACTCCTGGTCTTGGGGAGTAAACAGTCTTTTATGATAGTTAAAAGCTGATTTCAGGGACTTTTAGATTGAGGTACAACAGTAAGTTGTTGTACTACATGTTAACAATGTGAGCTCAAATAAGTAGTTTAGTCTTTCTAATGCTAAACTTAGTACTTAATGCTAAGTACTAATCACCTAGTACATACATTCTAGGGTTGACTAAAAGAGGGGGATTTGAGTCCCACAACTACTGCATCTGTCCTTTGCTGGAAGTCTGCCCATAATCCAGTCTCTGGGGGATTGGCTTACATTGAACAGTGTGGAGAGAGGAACACTGAGCACAACCAACATCAGTCCCCTTTCCTTCCTCTCTGCATTTCTAGAACATGCCAGCTGAGGTGAAAGCAAGCATATTGGCACTCTAAGTAACTCTTGATTCCAAGCCCTGAGGACAGAGCTAATCCTCATGGGCACAGAGTTAGGTGATTTCCAAACCAGTGAACCAAGGATTAATCAGCACAAGCTGAAGTGATAGTCTAGACTGTTGGTACACTCTTAGGTCCTTGAGCTAAGCGGAAATGAAGGAAGGTGGTTATTAACCAGAGGAGAGAAATAACAGGTGCTTGGACTAGAAGAATGATGCTTTCGACTTACTAGGCAGTGCAAACTACCATTTTACAAAACGCTTATTTGCAAATGGTTATGCATCATTTTTATTTTTATATTTTAGTATAAATTGTTATTGATTTTTTGGAAATTTCACATAATGCACCCCATCACATTCACTTCCCAGTCCTCCCAGGTCCACCCCGACCCTTGTGACCTCCCCGAAAACAAATAGAGGAGTTCATTTTTATTATATAATTTTAATTTGTGTGTGTGTGTGTTTGTTTAGATAAGATCTCATGTGGCCCAGACCCACTTTGAAACCCTGGAGCCGAGGATGACCCTGAACTCCTGAACTTCCTGCCTTAAGCCCCTTAGTGCTGAGATACAGTCTGAACCACCACAGTGTAGTGCTGGGAATTGAACCCAGGGCCTTCTGCATGCCAGGTAAGCATTCTGTCAACTGAGCCACTACAGCCTCAGACCTGTGTATCATCCTTTAAAGATACAAAGGCTTCCACAAATAATTTCACTGTCTTTTGTAAAAGCCATGCAGCAATTGCAACCATGACAGACTTATTTGGCTTTTACCAAATATATGTATAATACAGGAACATAATTAGTACAGTCTCATCAGTGAGAAGCTTTATGGATACATTAACAATAGAATAAAAAATGATGGTTCATTATATTTATAATATAACTTCCCTTAATAAAATCAAGCATTAGTGTGCATAGTAAAAATTGGCCATTATCTTCCAACAGTGTCTTCTATTTTATTTTTAACTTCAAAGTAATTGGAGTTCTACTTCAGAGTATACTTTTTAGTGAAAGTACTCTGAATAACCTTGCACACACGGAGAAATTACCTGGAGACTCTTGGCCAATTTACTTTTTATGAATTAGTTATAGTTACTGGATAAGCACCACACTAGTGTAATTACATGGAGACTGGGGCTGACAGTTCAGAGCTAGGTATCGGAGCTCAAATGCTACCTCAGCTATCAGTACACTTGTGTCACTGGGACACCAAGAGTCCCACTAACCGCAAGGTCACTCGAATGATCAGGCAAAGAGGCAAAAACAAAGCAACTTCCACAGAATCCTTCCCAATCTTCTTGCTACTTCTAAATAACTACAAAACTCACATGGTTGGTTTTTTATTATTATCATCATTATGACATAACATTTTTGTACTGGGCTTTTCCTCACATTCGTTATGATCCTCCTTTCCAGCTACAAACCATCAGAGTGTCAGTATAATCTGCATAACTGTAGCTTGGAAAACAAGAGTGGCATGTTCTGACAGCACCGTGACAGTGTTCTGACGACAAACAGAAGGACAAGGAATATAACATTTCCTCTTAAGTGAATCATAAAGACATAACTGAGCCCAGAAAACAGCGACAATCTCAGGGCTCAAAAATAAGAGGTGCACTCTATAGAAGCCAGGAAGCTGCTGTTGTGGCCACAAAAACAGGAGAAGAGGACTCCCCTGTCCCTGAGGCACTGGGTAGGTGTTAGGCACTGTGAAAGCTGATAAATCGCTATTAGAGTTAATGAGAATTTCTTTAAGTTCTTTTTTTTTTTTTTTTGGTTTTTCGAGACAGGGTTTCTCTGTGTAGCTTTGCGCCTTTCCTGGAACTCACTTGGTAGCCCAGGCTGGCTTCGAACTCACAAAGATCCACCTGCCTCTGCCTCCCGAGTACTCCTGATGTTCATTTCCTTTAAATGAGCAAATCACTTTAGGGATGCCCAGGCTTCCCAGAACAAAGGGACTGCCAATCAAACAGCCATCCTCACTACCCTTATGTCACCACAGCCATCACTTAAGGACATCTTGAGAGAATTACACAGTGATTCCCCCCTGGCTCCTGAAGGCACAGCCTTGGCCAGGACCATTTGAAATAGTTTGTGTCAGCCTCCATGGACCTAGATGACCCTGTAGCCGTTTCTCCCTAGGTCACAAGGGGAGAGCAGATGGACTTCTGTGACTTGTGCTAAAGAAGCATAAGTGTGATTGATGCAAGAAGCACAAGCCTTCATTTGCATTTGGCGTATGACGTCACTGGATAAGGGATAAATTATTAAGAAATTGTAAACATATTGCAAACATTTCAAAGTGCACAGTTGTTGGTGGTAGAAAGTGGAATTAAAATGTAATGCAGGTTTCCGTCACTGTTAAGAAGATAAGGGCCACTGGGCAGTGGTTGTGGATGTTTTTAATCCCAGCACTTGGGAGGCAGGCAAATCTCTATGAGTTCAAGGCCAGCCTGGTCTACAGAGAGAATTCCAGGACAGCCAGGGCTACACAGAGAAACCCTGTCTCAAAACCCACCCACCCACCCAGAAAAAGAAGAATATAAGGGCCAGGGAGAAGGCTTAGTACATAAAGAGGATTACTGCCAAGTCATTTGAGTTCAATTCCCCAGAACCCATGATGAAAGTAGAGAACTAACCCTTATGTGTGCCACGGCACATGAGTGTCCCCCCAACATGCATGCCTGCATACACACAAATAACAAATAAAATAAAAGTTCAAAATGGAAAACAAAATAATGTAATTGGAAATTAATACTGTAATAGAAAATAAAAATATGTAAGCCGAAGACTAAGCTTACTGCTAATATACTTTCACTCAAAACAGCTACTAAAAATGCACTTCCTAAAAAAAAGAAAGAAAGAGCTCAGGCAAGGGGAAATGGTGAAAGTCTGGGGACATAGCTCAGCTAGTGGAGTACTTGCCTAGGATCCATGAAGCCCAGGGCTCAACACTCAGCACCACAAAAAAGGAAGGTGGGATGGACGTTTCAGTCCAGCACTCCAGAGGTAGAGACAGGAAAATCAGAAAGTCAAGGTCATGCTTGGCTATGTAAAAGGCTTGAGGCAAGCCTGGACTACATGAGACCCTGTCTAAAATATAAGAGTTAAAAAAGAAAGGAGAGAGAGAGAGAGAGAGAGAGAGAGAGAGAGAGAGAGAGAGAGAGAGAACAAACGAGAGAAGCTATCGTAAACGAGACTGTTAAAGATATGGGTAAAACCAAATAAATGTTAATGGAAAAAATACTGTAACAAAAATAATTTAGAGTGAAATAATGTAGAGTGAAATGATGTAGAACAATGCTAATAAGGGATAAATATCTAGACTCTATTAAGAAGTCAAATTGGAGAACTAGAGACATGACTGCAGTTAGAGATCTTTCTACTCTAGCAGAAAACCCCAATTCAGGTCCCAACACCCACATTGGGGCAGCTCACAACCACCTGCAACTCCAGCTCCAGGGGATCCAATGCCCTCCTCAGGCCCCTTGAGCCCTGAAATAATATGCAACACACACACACACACACACACACACACACACACACACACACACACACACACACACACAGTCATATAAAACAAAACCTCAGACAATATACTGCTGTTTCGTTCACAGGTACTGCAAAGAAACACATTTCTGTTAGTGATTATATGAGGTCATATGTACTACAAAACCACACAGGGAGGCTACTGCTGCGGCTGGCTGCTTTAGCTTCTGCCTCAGTGAGTCAGTGACAGTTCTTTGCTGAGAATAAAGATTACTTGAGAAGTTAACAAAGATCCTCATAACGGAAGAGTCATGTTTTATTCATTTCCTCTGCAGATCTCTCTTGACAGAATCCTTTTTTCCCTTTCCAACAATAGCAAACTTCAAAGCTGCAGAAGGTGGAAGCCGTGAATAAAATAGGCTTGATCTTGGTCCCACCACCAATCCTAACTTTAGAGCCTTCTCAAGGATTACGTAATGAGAAGATCCTCAGCCTCATTCCAGTCCCATTGTTCTCAGGGCTACAGTGATGTCAACCACCATGTATAGACAGTAGGCCTAATCCAGATCTGTCACCTCCTAGAAAACTTTGACACATGAGCACTCTTTTTCCTTTGCCAAGCTGATTAATCTTACAAAAGATTACAGGGAGAGAAGACCAGTTGAAAAGATCACACATACATATTATATGTCTTAGTTAGGGTTCCTATTGCTGTGAAAAGACACCATGACCACAGCAACTTTTATAAAGTAAAACATTTAATTGGGGCTAGCTCCCTCACAGTTTCAGAGGTTCAGCCCATTATCATCATGATGGGGAACATGATGGTATGCAGGCAGATGTGGTGCTGGAAAGGCAGATGAGAGTCCTACATTTTGCAGGCAACAGGAAATCGACTGAAACACTGGGCAGTATCCTGAGCATAGGAAACTTCAAAGCCTGCCCCTACAGTGACACACACTTCCTCCAACAAGGCCACAACCACTCCAACAAAGCTACACCTTCTAATAGTGCCACTCCCTATGAGATTATGGGGACCAATTATATTCAAACTACCATACCATGTATATAGTCTTATTTCATGGATGAACAGTAATGTGGATCTGGTTCTTACATACTTCTGTTATTAAAGTATCTTTTAACACAAAAACATACAAAACAGAGTCACTTGGCCATTTATTTTTACCAGAATGGACACATAAAGATTATATTTTCAACTGTTTTTTGTACTTACTGGCTGTCCCGGTTCACCAATTCCAATCGGTCCCGGGGCTCCTGTTCTTCCTTCCTGGCCCCTTTCTCCCTGAGACAGGAAGAGCAGAGTTACATGGTGAGTTTTTAAATAAGTAATAAGATGTTAGAAAATGTGCTGGCAATTTCAACAGGGAGAAATAGCAAAAGAGCCAAACTTTTCATGTTCAAGAGCAACAACAACATACTTAGAGGAGGCGAATGGGCTTGAACATGAATTGAAACAAACAAATTGCCCTAAAACGTTCACCAGCCCTTGTCTAAGTTCAACCCAGTGTCTCCAGCACTTACAAATGATAGTGTAGCAATGGGGGAGAGGAACTGCGGTTGTTTCTGAGATGGCCAAGGTAAGAAGTGAGCTATTCCCTGCCACTCTCCTAAATGCCGCTCCTTTCTTGTCCCCACACCCACTACCCATTTCCCTCTCCTTAAGCTCTGTTGCAGACTTGATCTCCTTGGGAAGAATCTTCCTCCAGGAATTTGCCATATAAGCTCCACCTACCCTGGAGTCTTTATGTTGTTAACTGCTGAAATGCTGTGTACGGCAGCATTTGACTACCTTCTAAGCACACTGAATAGAACTGCACCCTTTTGGTTCTGATTTAAAGCCTTATTGTCTAGGCCATAAAGTCCATGTAAAATCAGTATGTCCCTCTGCTCTCTCATATGTTCTGTGTGACACAGAGCACCCCAGGATGCTCCCTCCCTTCGCAGTTCCTTACGAATTTCCCTGCCAGCATTGATTTACTCAGTGTGTTGGGCCTCTAGGCTCTGCTCATGTAACGTGAGCAGGTGGTAGTTTACACATTCAGATGCTACACTTCCCAATAGTATATTTGCACATTAGTGTTTAAAGCCCAAGAAACCATGTGTGCATTATGAGAGCTGAGTGTTTGGACAAGCAAAGTTTTCATTCCAACCAAAGCGAAATGTGTCTTGGTTATTCTTATGGTAACTGTCCGAGACCATGATGCTGCAGTGTCCAAAGGCCCAAAATGTACATCACTGCTGCAGAAAATGACTGAACAGGGTCTACACTTCACTTTCCCAGCCCAGTAATAAGTTCAATAGTCATCTATAGACAATGAAGCAAGTATCATTACCTTCACACCTTGCTGTCCAATACCGGGGACTCCTGGGGGACCATAAGGACCAGGAGGACCTGGTTCACCCTAAAGTGAAACAGACAGGAATGTTCAGCTCAGTGGTATTTGTTGAGCAGCTCTTTGGTGTACAAGGTTGTAATGGCAGCTCTGTGACCAACAGCAAAGCCTACTACACAGACCCTGTCCTCAGTTATCTATAGTTTTTAAATAACATTTAAAAATATTGCAAATCATAATAAAAATAAACATAATATTCCTTGACCCCTCTGGCTCCTACAATCCTTCCTCCCTCTCTTCAGAAGGATTCCCTGAGTTCAGCCTAATGTTTGGCTGAGGATCTCTGTATCTGTTTCCATCAGTCACTGGATGAAGGCTCTCTGAGGACAACTGAGATGGCCAGTTCAGGCTACATATCCACCATTGCTAGGAATCTTAGCTAGGGTCATCCTTGTAGATTTGTGGGAGTTCCCCTTGCCTTCCCTCCCCTTCTACCTGATCCTGAAAAGTGCCCTCCCACCACCACCCTTGCCTCCAGTCATCTAAGGACTGTAGGAGCCAGAGAGGTCAAAGATCAAGAAAACTCACAGAAAAAACTAACCTAGCTCATAGGAACTCACAGAGTCTGAACCAACAACCAGGGAGCCTGCATGGGACTGACCTAAGCCTTCTACATACATATGACAGTTGTGTACCTTGGTCTCTCTGAGAGACTCCTAACAATGGGAGTAGGAGCTGTCCTTAATGCTTTGTCTGGCTCTTGGAAATCTATTCCTTATACTAGATTGCTTTGCCCTGCCTAAATATATGGGGAGGTGCTTAATCTTACTGAAACTTGTATCTTAAAACATACATATAAAAATTTTAAATTAATTACTTATTACTTTGATTAATATTGGTATGTTTTCAAGTTTTTATACACACACATGACCCTTTAATTTATGCTAAGGAATAATTCTACCCACTCTCATGTTTAAGGTCAGGCTTTAGCCATATTAAAGATTTCTCTTCTTGTTTGCAAGAGGTAAAGTTAGACATACACTGAGACCAAACTTTGCTCAAGTTAAGGAAAATTTTACTAGTTTTGATTTTCCCCCCAGAGACCTATGACTTTGGAGGGGACAGACAGAAACCAAAGGAATGTTATGCTGGTGTGGAAGAACATGGCTTTAGAGAAGTCTGTTGACTTTGACCAACTGGAAAAAGAAAAAGAACAAGAAAAGTCAACTTCCCAAAACATATGCCCAGATGCAAAATTAATTAAAACACAGGAAATCTGTATAAATATCAGGGTCAGAGTTCATGACACTTTGGCATTTGGGTGATGGCATTCACAGCTGGCTGCTGTGCGTGCTGTGGAGAAAACCCAGTCTGGCAGGTCAATCAAGTGAATTTCTTCCTTTTAAAATTCTACAGTTGCTCCCGCATTCTCCAAATGTTCTGCAACAGGCAGCTAAAGGCCATTCTTATTTGACACATTCTTGTCCATGCAATTTCTCTCTCTTTCTCTTCATATCAGACATAGAAGTTCATACCAAATTTGAATCTGTTTTCTTAACCTCAAAATATAAGCCGTGGCTAGAAAAGACTCAGCCTCTTGGAGATGCAAATCTCCTCTCTCTGAAGAGCATTTTCTTGCAGTTTCTTTCACTTTCCACCCAGGTCGGAATGCCCATGTGTGTTATACGAGCCCCATATGGGTAGCTGGTCCCATCAGTCCATAAAGGGACACCATATACTTGCCTTGTGGAGGACCATGAAGTAAACACAGAGAAGTTTAAGACACAGTTCTTGTTTATTTTTTAAATCTAACAGGGGCATTTTCTCTGAAGAAGGCAAACTCTTGACTCCCTCCCACCCCCACCCCAAGTCAGCACCTAGGAAAAATACTAAACACAAGGCTGGGTGTGTACTTGGGTTGTTTTGGTTTTGTTGAATGTTTTATTACATTTGTTTATTATTTGTTTATTTATTTATTTTACTGGGAGTGTATATGTGGGTTCCCATGCCATGGTACACAGATGGAGGTCAGAGGACAACATTCAAGAGTTGGTTCTTACCTTCCACCATGTGAGTCCCTGGGGTTGAACTTAGATTACAAGTATTAACAGCAAGCACCTCGACCCACTCAGCCCTCTTGCTCTTTTGTTTTATTTTATTTTATTTATTATTTATTTTGAGAAGGTTAAAAAAAGATGCACGGAGATATCTGGAATGAAGCTATTTTAAAATCATAACAATAGTAGAATATTGACCACTTTTTATTTTCTGCTACATTTCAATAATTAACAAGTCCTACCAAATAGCAAAGATATTCACTTAAAATGCACATAGCTAGTTTTTCCAAGATAAAGTCTTTCTATTAATATTGGTGTAAGATAACCTACTCTATTAAAAAATACCAGCTATCAAGAAAAAGGTTAATCACTCCATGAGAAAACATGTTAAAAATTTTAAAGCAGCCTTAATATTTTAAACATATTATTTATTGGGATTTTTTTAAGCTAAATGCCTTATTTCAGAAGATAATTTAAGAAGCTAATGTGTTAATGGTGTCCTCAGGTTACCATTTTGTTTTATTTTGTTTTGTTTTGTTTTGTTTTGTTTTGTTTTGTTTTGTTTTGTTTTGTTTTGTTTTGTTTTGTTTTGTTTTGTTTTGGGAGACAGGGCTTCTCTCTGTAACAGCTCTGGCTGTCCTGGAACTTGTTTTGTTGACCAGGCTGGCCTCAAACTTACAGAGATCCACCTGCCTCTGCCTCCTAAGTGCTAGGATTAAAGGAGTGTGCCACCACTGGCTCTCAAGTCAATTTTTTTTTTTGATTTATCGAGACAGGGTTTCTCTGTGTAGCTTTGCGCCTTCCCTGGAGCTCACTCCGTAGACCAGGCTGGCCTCAAACTCACAAAGATCCACCTGCCTCTGCCTCCCAAATGCTGGAATTAAAGGCGTACGCTACCACCGCCCGGTTAATTTTTATAATTTTTTAGAAATTAAGGTGTTATTTAGCTAATCTTTTTTAAAAACATATTTTTCTTTAAGTTTTGCTTCTTTAAATTTAAAATACCAATTTTAGGAAAATATTAAAATGCAATAATAACATAAAACCTTAAGCTCACTTGCTCTATCTTGTTCTTTTTAAATACAGCTTTGTTTCATAACAGGTCAGAAGCCACTTGCACTAACCATTTGGGGGAAATTTGAGTTGCCGTTAGTGTGGAAGCTTTGCCCTACTCAGTGTTTATCTATAAGTTTGATATTGGAAACAAACCACTGCCCAGGTTTTCAAGAAAGTTTCTTCTAACTACTGACAACTGGTTTGGTGGTTACCATGAAAAGCATGACCCAAGAACATCAAGAAGAGAAGAAGCCATTCCTGCTGTGGGATGTCTTTCTGTATGCTGTGAATATGTGTTGATCTGATTGGTTGATAAATAGAGCTGCATTGGCCTATGGCAGGGCAGGATAAGGTTAGGCCGTACATTTCAAGTGGAGAGAAAGGAGAAGAAAGGAGAGTGGGGAGATGCTATGGCTACGAGCTGCTGTCAGAAGAATCAAGATGTGAAAATACTGGTAAGTCATAAGTCACATGACAATGCATGGACTAATAGAAATGGGCAGAGTTAAGTTGTAAGAACTAGCTATCACGAAGCCTGAGCCATTAGGCCATACAGTTTGTAAGTAATAGAAGCCTCTGTGTGTTTGCTTTGGGTCCCACCAGCTGCGGGACCAGGTGAGACACAGGAAAACTTCCAACTACAATCCCACCTATAAGCCCAAGGCGTCCCTTAGCCTGGTTGGTACCACGGAGATTTCTTCATGCTGCTTTTTCAAGAGAACTATAGGAGCATGAAGACCGTGGGAGGATTGTCTTCCCTTCCTGGAACACGGCCCATGAGTAACACATCTTCACATGCTACTAACTTAAACTTTATTTCTAGGAGATTGGTGTCACAACATAGGACCCATAAATGAGCACTAACATAGGGTTAATGTTAATTCCCTTTGCATTTTCCCTACCATGCCCATGGTGGCAAAGAAACTGATACTCATTGTGAGACACGCTGCCTCAGCAAGACAGGGCATGCAGAGGAATCCACACTCAGAAATGCTCTCTGGGAATTCAGCAGGACAGCACAGACAGGGAAGAGTCCAGACTTGATCCTTTTATCTTTGTTATTCCTGCCAGCCCTAATCAGCACACATGTATGTGCACATGCATGCATGGATCATGTACCTGCAACACTAACTGCACTTGCTATTTCCCTGTTTCGCTTTCCTTGACCATCAGAAGCACATACCACAAGAAAGCATTAAAAGAGAACTGGTTTAAGATGCATCACCCCATAGAGGTGTAATGGTTTGTTTATTATAGCCTCCTTGTGAATGGGTGTATGCATGAGTTGGTCAGGGAGACCATATAGGCCCTTCTCAGAAGTTACAAATGTCTCTGTTGCTCTGGGCCTCAAGAGGAGAATAAGCCAATGTGAAATGAAACCTACTGTTTATAAGCATTGCCCTGATACTTCACATGCATTATTTCATTTGATCTCCAAACAATCCTAGGAAATAGGGTTTCTTCCCATTTCAGAAATATAATTGGCATTTAAGTCCACTTTTCATTATGCATAGAATCACATGAAAAATAAAACATGGCCTTGGAGCCATTTAGTCTAATGGATTAGTTCTTTCATTTGCAATATTAGATCTTTTATGAGATTCCAAAATGCAAAACAAGGATGATTGCATGTACCTTACAAGGATGGTAAGAAGATTCAAAATGTTGTCTGTAAAATTTCCAAGTTATATCCAAGCATATACTGTAGCTGTTTATTATGTGAGCATTCAATTGTTATTCACTGGGGCTTTATTGACCAACCTCCTACAAGGTCTGGTGCTCAACAGCTATCTGGTGAACAGCAACCTATGCCTGTAATCGAGCATTAGTTGATATAATTAGAATCATGATTCACATTTCATCCATACTATGCAGATGCTTATAGTCTGCCCAGATAGACAAGCAAATAAGAAAGTAAACACAAGCGTGTGGATTAGCCAGGATAGAAATGTTAACAGAACATGTGCATCTCTTAGGAAGGAGTGTTTAATTCTGCCTTAACGAGTTCTGAAAATTTATTACAATAGGGGAGATATTTGAAATAAACAAAGAGGTAGGAATTTTATTTACTCTGCTACAAAAGAAAAACAGCAAGAATTGAAGAAGAGGGAAGAATGACATGAGATGTTCTTTGGACAGCAGGAAGTTTGGTAGGCTCAAGCAGCTAAGAATAGGGTGACAAATAGGGTCCCTGTCAAGAGCAGCAGTGCCCAGTGGAAATTACTCAACAAGTCCCAAACATAATTTTAAATTTTCTAGTTGCTACACTAAGGAGGTAAATAGAAATAGATGAATTATAATTAATAACCGGTTTACTTATTACCTGAAATATTATTTCAATGTTATCAATATTTTAAGGTATTAGTGATTACTTTCTTCATTATTTAAGTGCCATCTTTGAAGCTCACATGTACCTTAGGCTTGAAGAAATTCCAACTATATAAAATACATTCCAAGTGCTCAAGAATATGGCTATGGGTTTTGGAAAGATTTAAAAGGCCAGACTTGGTTCAGAACCATGGACAGTACCAACAATTAACTGTGTCCCAGAAACCTACAAAAACAGCCTCAGGGAAGTTTGGGAAATGAATAATTGCAAAAGGGACTAGCCATTTCTACATACAGACTAAAGTCATTTTTCTCCTAGACTTGGTTATCGTCTAGTATTCTCCATCTATGTGATATCTCCACAGTCCATTCCTCTTACGTCAAACCAGAACACAGGAAGCATCCATGTAAAATGTATATAGACACCTGTAGGCATGCCTCTGAAATCTCTCCTGAATTCATCCATCTCTATAATATACACAAGGTTTAACTTTTGTTCAAACCACAGTAGGATCCTTAATAGGCAACCTACAACTCCAGCACCCTCCAATCTGCTTCCTCCATTGCTACCAGAGAAATCTTTCCTTTTTATTTTAACCTGAAAAAACAAACAAACAAACAAAAACTCCTTTGAGGTATTTCCCCTTGCTAGCACAAGAAAACAGCTCATGCAAGGTGCTCCATAGCATGGCACTGCAGCCTCTGTAGCCTTGTCACAATTTCCTCTTTGCTTAGTAGCAATGGCCAGTCCCTTGTGCACGACCTGTTCATTTCTGCCCTGAGATCTTAGATCTTAGAACATGCCACTCACTCTACCTTGGGTGTTCTTATGACCTCTTTGTTATTATCTACCCTCAGATCATATTTTACGCACCGTGCTTAAAGGAGAATTCTCTGATGAGACGAAACTCACTGCACTAATAAGAGCACTGTTTTTCTGCAACTCTGTATTTGTGGTACCAAGCCCCCACTACCATTCTGAGAGGATGATAAGTGAGGGTTTTGCTCCCCTTTGGTATGTCAATGCTTAGCTAATTACAGTTATTCGTGCAAACCCCTAAGCATTGGATGTTTACTGAGCATCAACGAGAGAGCAGGAACTGTATGGATACTTGATCAGCTCTGGGAGAAACTATAGGTCTGGAAATTCTCCTTTTGAGTTACCTAAGTTTTCAATAAAGACAGCTGGTTTAGGTATATAAATTATTAATGCATGATGATGCCAAGTGACTATTCCACAATTTTTCCTTCAAACTCACCTAGACACAATTAACAGTTCTTATAGCTGAAAGAATAATGAGATCACAATAAAGCTTACGTTCTCAGGAAAGTTCAGCCAAAGAAAACCCAAGGCTTGTGTGCCCATTACTGACTCTAACCAAAGAAAACGCTTCCTTTCTCTAAAATAATGAACAGTGGAAGTCAGTGGCTCTCAAGCTGTGGGCCACGGACACTTTGGAGTCAAATGACCCATCCACAGGTGTCACCAAAGACCTTCAGAAAACACAGATATTTACACTACAATTCATAACCATAGCAAAATTACAGTTATGAAGTAGCAATGAAAATAATTTTATGGTTTTGGGTCACCACAACCGAAGAACTGTATTAAAGGGTTGCAGCATTAGGAAGGTCGAGAACCACTTATGTAAGAGCTGCCCAATTCATTGAAACCTAGCACAATTATGAACAGTTTAATCATCCCTTGGGCCCCTTTCACCCTTGAAAAGATGTTTTGACAACTTCTTGGAGTCATTTCTGAGATACAAGTGTGACATATCCAATGGGAGTCTTGGGACAATTGTTTTCAGGCTTTCAAAACGGAAAAGGATAACTGCGAGCATTTTATATGTGCAAAATGGCTCAAATGTGGCCAGGTTACATCTGAACAGGAATCTAGTAAAGAGTCTGTGCAGAGCCTTAGGGGAAAAGTCAAGAAAGCCCCCTTTTTAAAAAGAAGGCCAAATAGGAAGTAGAGCGCAGGGAAGTCAGTCTCCATCGAGTACATTTGAATTGTTCTCTATTCTGAGCTCCTACTTTCTCTTGTTCCAGAGGAAGTTTTGTGTGGTTAAAGGCTTACTTCAGGGAAGAAGAGCGGTATAGACTTCTGATGCTATGAAGAAGGCTGTCAAAAGGTTCAGTTGATTGATAAAGCTTGGCAACATGTGTGGGATCCAGTCTGGGACAGATGCTATAGGGAATGTTTTGCATATATTAATTCCTTCAGTCTTAACAACAACTTTTATCAACCCAGAGCATGGACAACAAAGCTGAGTCACAGGAAAGTCAGTTAGCATGCTGAATTTCACAGGTAATAAAACCTAAAACTGCTGTCAGCCTCGCAGTTTGGCATCAGAGATGGCACCCTTAGCTACCATGTCCAACTACCTCTTAAAGTCACATACTTTTCATTTTTAAATAATTCAAAAACCCATTTGATTTTTGGAATAGGATAAAAGGCACAAATGTCAGAGTTATAATATATTACAACTGAAGATCTTTCAGAGGAAGACAAGACAAATATAATAAGAGGTAAGCCAAGAAGAATCAGATCTTACACAAACCAACTCATATTCCATTTCAGGTACTTAAGATCTACAACATCAATGTGTCATTGCATCAGTGATAAAATTAATGTAAATTATAATTTGTAATGCTGTGGTTACATACTGTAACTTTATATATAAACTCATAGTTAATAAACTGTACTAGCGGTGGAACCATCATTATTTGAAATTTCCAATTTTAAATATTTTTAAAATACCATCTACTCGACCACAGTCCACACGTGTATCCTAAGAGTATCCATTTGTGTTTTCTAAAGAAAACATTCTATGAAAAGAAAGAACTGGTCAAAACTACAAGTAGCAGTACTACTATATTTCAATAACTGTAGGCTGTCAGTGCTTGATCATCTTGGTCAGGCAGAAATGACAGTTCATGCAGGGCAATCTGGTGGTAAATTCAGGCTCCCTCACACACAACAAAAGCTAGAGAAGTGTGTGCCACTCTCACCAAAATGAAAGTCTGGTAGAAGCCATTCAGGAGATATTTTTACAACCATGCCTCTGAAAGACTATTTAGATTTCTCCTGCACAAAGTAAGTTGCTAGAAAATATTCAAGTTGGACACCTTCCATTCCTGTGGCAACAAAACCATTGATATATGGGAAGGGTAACCAATTTGAAGTATGACGTGTTTCTTTAAAAGTCATGCTTGGAGGCTAGAAGGAGGACGTATTGTTTTTTTCATACAGAGTTCACTGAAATGATAAAAAAAATGAAGTATAAACAATAATACCTGTTAAATAACATTGTTAGCATGTTGAATTCCAATGAATTTTCCTCAATGGTCCAAATTATACTAGGTTATGTGTCCTTTACAATTTTAATAAAACGCCTTATCATTAGAATGAACAACTTCCCCCTGCAAAATTGCTATTGTAATGTACTTGAATTAATGACAGTGACATAATTATAAAAAACCATGGCATTCTTCTGAGCACATGGCTGGGTCTATTCTATCTAGCATCCAATCTAACTAGGCATATGAGTTACACACAGAAATGTCCTGGCAAATGTTGGCAGCTTTTTTGGTATTTTTGGCTCATGAGAGCTTCTGTGTTGGCAGGCTCTAACTGCATACACACACATGCACATGCATGTACACAGTCTACCTCAGCTGCTGAAGCCATAGGGGTCAGAGATTCAGGCATGAAAATCATCAGCCTTGAAGTCATTGGCTGACATCCCACGTGTTCTGGGAACTCTTTCATGTGTCACTATCAGTTGTCTCGTGTCAGATGAATTAATAACCTTGCTTAAATTCCTGGTGAGCAGATGTTCATGCAAGTCAAAGCTCTTTCCACATCAGGAATTGCTGAATTACTAACAATCCTTTCCCTTTAATTAGTTTTGGAACAGAAATATTATTTAGACTTCAGCATCTCTGAAAGCAGAAGGGTCTCAAAATCTGGCCAGTATTATTCATTCGACAAATATTATAATAAAAATTATAAAGAGCCCCTCCCTATGCACTGATTCATCATAATCTTGTTTAGAACTGCCAGCTCCCACTAGGAGAACCAGGGAGCCCAATACTTAAGCTGTTTGAAACTGCTTTCCACGCCCAAAATACAACCAATGTGCTTAGAGAATTGTGTTTGAAAACTCTCTTGATTAATTATTTTTTCTAGGAATTGCAGACACTTCATAAGCTTTTTCTGACTTACATCACATGAAGTTATAAGAGATTACATATCATGTTACAAACCATAGTTGGTAGGTAGTTGAAAGCAGCAAGTTGTTTGAGACCTTAAAATAAATCTATACATGATTCTTGTTTGAGGAGAAATCTAAAATTCTTTCAGTTTTTCTTATTATGGCATTTAACTATTTCCAAACTACAACTGGAAATATTAGTCATATTTAGTAGGTTAACCTCCTAGAGCAGAGATTCTCAATCTTCCTAATGCTTCAACCCTTTAATATAGTTCCTCATGTTGTGGTGACCCCCAACCATAAAATTATTTAAATTATTTTTGTTGCTACATCATAACTGCAATTTTGCTACTGTTATGAATATTAACTATAAACAATTTTGGAGCTAGAGGGTTGCCAAGGGGGGTGCAACCCATAGGCTGAGAACCACTGTCCTAGAGCCACTATGTTAACTTTGAGCCAACTGAAGTATTTTAAGACTAGCCAAAAGTAATGTATTTTAAAACTTCTGTGTCTTCAGTAGTGATATTTCTATCTCAGTAAAATGTTAACATTATAGAAATCATGAGACTCTAAGTCATACATGAATCACATCCTCTTACCACTTTGAGGAGAACATGAAAGCATGAAGAATGTTTTAATTTGTGCATAGGAAGCTATTCATGGGTGAACCCTACACCATTCTGCACAATCTATAATGTTAGAAGAATAATTGGCTGTTCCAAACAGTCATGCATTTCCCTGTACTACCCACTGGCCCTGCCTGATTTCTCTGAGTTTTTTCAGTATCTCTGAAGCTAAATTGGACATAAATACTAAGTCTCCTACATAAGAGTACTTAGTGTTTCTTATACATGAACTCAAAGAGGAAGAAGAAAACTCTAAGGAGAAAATCCTTTTGGAAATATTGTGGATATCCTAGAACAATGCCAGGTGGAACATGGAAGATAGCTGCCTCTGAAGATAAGTTCATGTGATATAGTATTAATGGCACCAATCCAATAGTTTGAGGTACATATGGTGTCGGTCACCTGTGCTTGTCGGGCCCTGATCACCAGGCTCTACTATGGGGCACCTTCAAATGTTATAGGCAGCTTCACACATGCTATAACACAGTCCTTCCCCTCAGAAAGAGCAGATTTGCATGAGATTTGAGAAAGAAATATGCCTTAAAAAGAACCTCAGAAAGGTCTCAAGATCTGGCAAGAACAACTAAAGTCTTGTAACCCCTCACTGTGCTTGTTTGTTCGGAATTATTTACAAATTTGAAAGTCCTCCCCATCTTGACCCATTCTAGCTAGCTAGCAGAGGGCCCTGTTGATTAATTACAGCCTGGGACAACCACAGTGGCCTTGGGAAAGTTGGCAGTGCTGACCATCGGGCTCCAGTCTCTCCTGAGTTACAAGTTCAGCTTGGTCCCAGGGCTAAGGCTTTTCAGATACTTCCATAACTATACTTCTAATGATTTCAAAGACTGTTGGGATGCTCTTCTGAGTGCTATCACATGATCCTTGTGAGTGGGAGAGCCTGAGGGCCTCTGAACCAAGGCTTATTTCTAAGAAACATCTATATTTTGTTGCTATGGCAACAAGGGCATTCAGGGCAGAATAGGAGTTAATTTCCATGTGGAAAGTATTAATGGCAGAAATGATGGGTGAAACTGGGCCAGAGGCACATTTTTCCTGATTTAGCACATGCTATTTTTTTCTTTTTGTTCTTTGGCCACCTTTTCTGGGTTCAGAAGACCTTTGATGAAGAAAATCCAACCCCAGAACAACAAACAGTGATTGTAGTTCATGAGAGACACCATTCATAAATTCAAAGCCATAGGCAGGGCCCATCTAGAAACTCTCACGGAATCTTTATGAATGTTGTAAGTGTACAGTGTCTGTTTTGGTCTCTTAGAGACACAGTGCTTGAAAATTCAGCTTGAACGGTTTCTTTTCTCCAGGCAGTTTCCTTCCTTTGTTTCTGGAATTTCATGTGAGCTTATAAACAAGCAGAAATGCCTTTTCAACAAACTGTTTCTGACACTTAGAATGAACTGTGAGATGAGATAGGTATAATTTCCATGTCTAATGTAAGAAACACATTGGTCTTGGGTAAAATATTCAGAAATTCAGCATTTCTTTTCCTGAAGGAGGGTAAATAGCACATCATGGGTAAAAACCGACTTTATCCTCAGGTGCTGAGGTTTTCCAGCTCTAAGGGCCTGAGAGCATTACTTACATTCTTGGAACCTCAGAAGCTTAATTTGTCTAATGGTGATAAGAATAAATCATGCCTCAGGAGGCAATATTGGCAACAGCATATTAAGAACTGTACATGTCACATAAGAAATGTACAATAAATGTTAGCAATGATTGTAGAGGTATGAGGATAAATAATCTTGCCCATGCCCATTAAAAAACACAGACTGCTTGAAATTTAGAGTTTTTGGCATAAATTTCAAATGCAACTTCTTAAAAATATTTTCTAACAAAATAATATATGAGAAGAAAGAATCAATATAATATTCAATATAACATGATTTTTCAGACTGAAGAACAAAACACTTTATTATATATTCACAATTTAGAAGCACATCCCAAGAGGCAAGATGGGATTGTTCCCCCAAACCTTATTCTTAAGACAATATACTTACAAATGTATAAGATGAAAAAAAAAACATTAGCCAATGATTAATGTGACCCTGACTAACAGGCCCAAAAATATTAAAAATTACAAGAAAGTATTAATAATTTCAAAACAAAGATTAAGAGACCAGGCAGTTAAGAGCACTTACTACTCTACCAGAGGATACTAGTTCAGTTCCCAGCATCCACATGGTATCTCACCACTGACTTTAAGTGCAGTTCCAAGGGATTTTATATTCTCTTCTGGCCTCTGCAGACATAAGGCATGTACATAGTGGACATACATACATATAGGCAAATAGTCAAAACATGAAATAAATAGAAAGGGATCAGAAGTACAAGGAAGAGGAAGAGGAGGAAGAGGAGGAGGAAGACAAAGAGACCAATAAATTTATTACCTGAAATGAGAACTATAACTAAAGATATACAGGGAAACTCATTTCTACCTCACAGCTTCCAAATAATACTTAACACATTCTCTAGCATTGCCCAAGCTTGTGTGTGTGTGTGTGTGTGTGTGTGTGTGTGTGTGTGTGTGAGCATGCGCGCACTGCTAGGGATTTAAAGCAGAGCCTTACATACTAAGGAAGTACTCTACCACAGAACTATAGCCGAGTTCTCTCGCTTTCCTTTTATTTTATTTATTTATTATAATTTCGAGACAAAGTCTTACTAAGTCACCCAAGTTGGCCTTGTGGTCTTCCTGTCTCATCCATTGGAGCAGCTAGAATTGAGTCTGGCTGAAATTGACATCTTTTAATTGGCTGTGAACTTTGTGGTAGGGGCAGAAAGATCCGAGTTCAGGGGCAATCTGGGCTTCAGAGCAAGACCCTGTCAATAATAATAATAATAATAATAATAATAATAATAATAATAATATAGCAGCGAGGGAGAGGAAAAAGGAATGGGGAGAAGACGGAAGAGTAGAGACATACAGTGAGGGAGAAAAAGGAGAGAGAGAAGATGGAAGAAAAGAAATTCTAAGTAATTTTATGTCATGTATAATTTATCACAACTAAATTTTTTTTTTTTTTTTTTTTTTTTTTTGGTTTTTCGAGACAGGGTTTCTCTGTATAGCTTTGCGCCTTTCCTGGAACTCACTTGGTAGCCCAGGCTGGCCTCGAACTCACAGAGATCCGCCTGCCTCTGCCTCCCGAGTGCTGGGATTAAAGGCGTGCGCCACCACCGCCCGGCTTATCACAACTAAATTTTAATTGGAATTTTTTAAATTTATATATATATATATATATATATATATATATATATATATATATATATATATATATATATATATCTGAAGGGCATGGTGGTACACATCTCTAGTTCCAGAACTTGGCAAGCAGAGGCATATCTGTGAGTTCAAGTCCTCTGCAGTCTATACAGTGAGTTCCAGGTCAACCAAGGTTGTGTAAGGTCCTGTCTCAAAAACAATGTCTGCATATAAAAAGAAATCCAAACAAATAAGAAATAAAAATGCTTAAAGAAATATTCTTGAGATGAAATCATCCATTATTTTTGGGAAGATGACTCCCTTCTTGAACATGCCATGAAAATCAAGCACAGAACTATTCTGTCTATTATAACCATTCCTCCATTTAAAGAAGTCTCATTTATTAAAAATCAGTGCATTGCTAGAATTAAAATCTAAAGTTGATGAAATGGTTTATTTCTTAAAAAAACAACAACAAACAAAACATAAGCCTAAGTAGAGAGTCTATTAGGCACAAAGAAAAGTGATGGGCCAGGCAGTAGTGACCCATATCTTAATAACAACCCTTTAAGGACTTGTCTCCATACACCCTCGCTGCCATAGCCATCACCGCCACCACCCAGTACTGTTTCCTCCTCCTCAGTCCCTTGTGAAGGTGACAGCCCCACCTCTGCCCCTGCCTCTCCCTCACCCCGCCTCCACCTCAGATGCAGTTCAGGCCCTATTTCTCCTTTCCAAAATGACTACATGAGGCCAGCACACACAATCTCTCACATTCTTTATGGCTCTCATTCATCTGTTTTTCTGTCACTGTTACAATCTTCTGCCCTGATACCCTAGTTTAAGCCTCTGTTTTACAAATATAAAAATCAGCATCTTGCTTGACCAATGATTCCTAAAAATATGTATGTACTGTCAAGACGTGTATGGTTTTTCTTTTGGCAGGATTTTACCTACAGCTGAAGCAATTTTATGAAAACCACTCAGTATTCAGCAGAGCCATTTCTGTCCCCCAGAGAGAATTAATCATAGGCAAGGACTGGAAAAGACATTTCCCTAGATGAAGCTCAAACCTGCTCCTGCTGAGAGGCCCATTCTATTTTAATTTGCCAATTAAAAGTGGCCTGGGAAATCTCAGACTGTCATTATCTCATTAAAAATACACACTTGTCACTCCCTTTCACCCTCTGGAGAATTAACGTTCAAGTAGCCCAACTGTTCCCTATAACTTAAAGCTAACATCATCTTCAAAAGATGACCTTTATTGGGGGTCAATGGAGGATGGCATCGTCTGCAGCTAATAGTTGTCCAAAATTCTACACACCTCCCTTCACTACCTCTGTGGATATGTTACGGGATATTGATCACATCTATGAAGTTTACCAGTCATTGAGAAGAGCTGAGAAAAAAAAAAAAAAAAGAGGAGCATTGTTTCTAGGTCGTAAGTGGCCAGACACATAGGAAAAGAAAGTCCTATAACCAGGTACTTCAACACCGCCCCTTTAGAGAATCTTGGGATGCTATTTGGCTCTTATTCCACCCCTCCCCTCTGTCATACTGGATTATCTATGGGATATTGTCACAAACATGGTACTGAATGTTTTTATGCCAGTCATAAATCCTGTATCCTAATAAATTGTATGTGGGGTTGGTTACTAAGAGAAAAAGGGAATGGCTGGAGTCTCATTGCAGGGTACTGCTTTTCAGTTCCCAGTGAACCATAAATACTAGACATCGAGAGTAAGACAGAAGCCTATCAACAATGCCAGATGATTCCTCATAGTTAATAACGCCCAAATAATAAAGTAATAAATAATAAAAGGATACCACTGCTTCACCTGGATACGTGAGCTTGATTCTGCGCATATACCTGCAGGTTACTAAGTATTTCCAGAGGCACTTTTCAAAGAATTGACTGATTCCTGTCTTATAAAACTCACAGCATCATGGTGCACTAGTGAAAGACACTATGCCCATCTCCGAATTAGGAAAAACTTACCTTATTTCCTTGAAATCCCTTTGGGCCTGGATCCCCTGGAGGTCCACCAATGCCCTGCTCCAAGATGAAAACCATGAATTAGTTTATGTCCCAAACTAGAAGACCAACCAAAAACACGCAAGCCATGTCCTAGGGTTCCTGGGCATCCTGGTATCAGTAGCCTGACTGTGAGGCTCTGACCTACTTTGGGATCACATTCAAATGAGAACCTGCACAGCATAAACTCCTTGAGTCAAATTAAAAGCTTCTAAAACAACATACACTAAAAACAAATATATTTTGAATAGGATCTTTACTTTCGAAGCCTGTGCTTTTCATCTTCTTCCTGTGTTGGATTCCACTTTTTAAAAAGACTTTTGCCTATCAAACAACTTCTAGATATTTCTAAGCAGATCATCGAAAGCTGTCCCTTTGCAACAAGCCTGCAATGGCAGTCAGCACCTTGCTCTGGCCAATCCAGGTCAAAATGAAGAAGCTGGTTAACTAGAAACAGCCTAAGAATTCTGGGGTTAAAAACATAACTTTTAGCCTATCTGGAGAGCTGGGTTTTGTTGGCTTGGTTTTGTCCTTGCTTTGTTTTGCTTTGTCTTGTTTTTGTGGTGCCAAGGATTGAGGCCAGGGCTTCGCGCTTGTCTGATAACCGCTGAGCTGTACCTCCAGACCTTCAGGAGAGTTTTTGCAATGCTATAATTACGTTTTCATGCTCATCTACATCCATTGTTATCTTAGAAGAGACAAGTCACTTCACTGAAAGAATTGATCTGAATTATTTTCTGGGGTCCACAGTATATAACTAAGTTATAGACTCATTTCATATCTTCAAAAATTAACTACTTAAATTGAAGGGAATAATATAAATATTTAGATAAATAAATTTAGAAAAAATGTAAACTCTTATAACTATATTATAGAATCAATAGCTACTTCCTTCTCACATCTACCTTTCTCCATATATTTCTATTCCCTTAGCTATTCATCAGTTGAAGTTATCAAGTGTACTGATGAGGTTCCAATTGGTGTCTGTCTTCAGAGAGCTAAGGTAATCAAAACATTAGTAAAGTGGTTTCTAAACTTGGTTACAAACTGGAATCATCCAGGAGCTTTTAAAAATTACTGATGCCTGGCTGCAATTTCTAGACACTTTGGTTTAATTAAAAGTGGTTCAAATGGGCCAAGGGGGTTGTTGTTGTTGTTGTTGTTGTTGTTGTTGTTGTTGTTGTTGTTGTTGCTTATTGTTTTACTGTTATTCAAAGCTCACAAGTTGAGTCTAGGTCAAATTTAGATTTTCTATTTGCCTCCTTACCTGAATTCCTCTGGGTCCCTTTGGTCCATATGGCCCTGGAGGTCCCTGTGGAGTAAAATTAATGGTAAGTCTCTCTAATTATCCATCTCCATAAAGCATAGATTTTAGATTAAAAATTTGTTCTGGGTAGCATTCACTTTTTCCTGGTTATTCAGACATCAAAGAGAAGGAATCAAAATGATCCTAATGATCCTAATTAACAAAAGACCCCAGAGTCAAACTTTGCTTCAATAAATAAACTCCAAGAAAATCCAACTTACGATATCAGTATTTAGCCTATGTGTTAATATTTGGTTCAAAGTAAGGAACTTGCTCCACAACGGTCCTTAGAACATTTAATTAAGTATAGAAACTCCTGTAGTTAGTGGAATATTATTTCTTTCCAGTAAACCAATGTTGTTCAATCAGTGATAAGTCTGCTTGACAACTGGATTGCTCTTGTCCTTAACTTGGAATTTGACAAAACACTGTTTATATACTCAATGTATAATAATTGAGTATAAAATGTATACTCAATGATCTTCCAAAATATTTCAGTATGCTCCATATCTCAAAATACATTTATGATTTATTTTGTGTTAGTATAATACAGTATATAGATTACCTTTTCTAAGCTTTCTACCTTTTTTTCCAAGTTATTTGATAAAAATCAGGCCCTACCATAATTTGTTACTCATTCCATAGTTTGGACATTGAAGTGCTTCTGATGAGTGCTGTTTTAAATAACCATAGAACTATGTGTGTGTTTACATCTCTGTCCTATTCTGATTCATCACTAAGGATTCTAGAAGATGACTACTGAAACCGAGGCCACGGAGGGTCTGTCACTCCTTTGTCTATCATGTATATAAGGAAAGGAAGAAACTTTATAAATAAAATTTGTTGGCCATGGTCATTGCTTGAATACAAAAATATATATTATATATATTTTAATTGTATGGGATGTAAATCAAGAACAAGTATCATTTGTTGCCTTTCTGTTTGCTAATTTGGTAAAATTATGTCAAATTATGGAAATGTTTTAATTTCACTTCTCTGATTGCAGGCATATTTGGATATTTTCCTTATTTATGTTTCTTTCTGTCTCTTAATGTTTTCACATATTTTTCTTATAAATTTGTGTGAAACAATGTTTCATATCAAGGGTGCCATATTTTATGGACCCTATACATACATACATATTCATATTTTTATAAATTAACATTGAGATACACTTGAAACGAATCACATCCTATAAATTGGCAGTATTTTTCTTTTTGGCACAGAAAATTATGCAGCATTTTACAACATCTAGCATCTTAGTCAATGAAATATATTAATTATTTGTCAGTCATTTTAATCTCATAATATGTGCCCGCGTATTTGGCTTTCATCTCTTTTCTATTCTGTGGATTCATTCTTCTGTACTTACAAATTTCCGTGTCCTTCTCCCACTTAAATGTATTCATTGTCTCGCTTTGGTTTACCCAGAAATAATCACCAGGCTGCATACTGCAGCCTGTCTACAACCCTACAGCAGTTTATCAGCTTCCAGGAAAGATCAAGCTATTTAAAGAATTTGATGCAACATGCCAGTTTCGTTATTTTATTTTCTTCCTCAACCTCTGCTTATCTTACCTTGTCACTCCCATCCATCCATATAACACAGACATTTTATATTTCCTTATCTTGGATAGTCTTCATAGTCAATAGTTCTTTACTGGAATGACAACTATTTTATTCTATGCCTTTTTGGCATCATTTATAATTATATTTTTGGATACACAGTCTGTGTAGTTTGGATCTATTAAGAATTAAGAAAGATGAAGAAAGTCTTTGGCATGCTAAGTTGATTATGTCTCTAGCTTAAGTTCCTCACCTATATTTATAGTGAACTAGGCTAACCAGTTATACTATTGTTTATTCTCTACTCTAGTTCCGCCACCTGCTTCCTATCATCCACTAACTTCATGGCGTTTTTAGTCTTCTGTGTGAAGCTGCACCCGACGGCCATTCCATTGCACCCAACACACCTTGCACTGACTTGCTAGCCCTTCTTTCCACCATAATGTTCGGTAGGACTGACCCCAAAGACTGGGATGTCACAAAATGGCCCTAATGGTCTGGGGGGGGCGGGGTAGGGAGAGACTTCATTATCTAAGTTATGTATTCTCTGGTTTCCTATTTCATGTTTTACATGTTTACTTTATGTTTACATGTTTCCTTCAGTTTTTACATGTTTCAGATGTGAAAACTGAACTCCAGCTCTTCTCAAGATTTTTTCTTAAGGAAACTCAGGCCAAAAGGGATGACAGCTGCTAACATTGAAAACCATGCTCCTTACTTTGTCACCTTTCATTCCTGGTTTACCGCATTCTCCTCGTTCGCCCTGCAAATAAATAAATACACACATAAACAAACAAACAACACATTGGCAGTCTTCAATATTCCAAGTTTTAGAAAAAGAATCTTAGCATAATTACACAAGGTGAGCAGTCCACACCATTTCATCTTCAATACTGAGGGGGGCCATGAACTTTGAATTTTTTTTGTCCATGAGTTATCCTAATTTATTCTAAAGCTATTCAAATCAGTGGTACCACCTAATGATGGCTTGTCATTTTTGACAGAGAAATGGAATTTGAAGGAAAATAACTCATCATCTACCATGTTTCACTCTCTTTGTATAGTGATCTGATTCCAAAAGATGCATCAATGAAATCAGCTTTATAATTCTGTTCTTACAATCAGGAAAAATGTAAGCTCTTTGAGGTATTGTCCTCAGTCATATAGCTTGTATATAATAGGATATATAGTATATATAATCACATAGCAAGTATAGAATAGAACCAGGATCTGAATCCAGCTCTCTTTTAATTGAAAGTCTCTATATTTTTCACAATGCCATGTCCAATCTGAATACTGACCTTGATCAGTTAGTAGCATTAGCATAGAAAACCAATAGAAAGTTCCTAAGACTAGACAGTGTTATATCTGGAGAAGGCAGTCATGGGGAGTTAGCAAGATCCTTCAGAGAAAAAAGGGTCCACTGTTGAGCATGCCGCCCAGCTTTCATTATTACACTCACTGTATTATCTGCCTGCATGGGACCAGACTAGGCCCTCCGCATACAGGAGACAGTTGTGTAGCTTGGTCTGTTTGAGGGACCGCTGGCAGTGGGATCAGTATTCCTGGTGCACGAGCTGGATTTTTGGAGCCCATTACCTATAGTGGGACACTTTGCATAGCCTTGATGCAGGGGGAGGGGCTTGTACCTGCCTCAACTGAATGTACCAGGCTTTGCTGACTCCCCATGGGAGGCCTTACCTTTTTAGAGGAGGGGATGGGGAGTGGGTTGCTGGGGAAAGCTGAGGAGGAGAGTGAGAAGGAATGAGAGAGGGATCTGTGGTTGGTATGCAAAATGAATAAAAAAATTCTTAGTAAAGAAAAAATTAAGTTAAAAAACTAACATTAAAATTATGCTTCCGAGTTTAGAGTAGTATTTTGCTGATATTGCCTGACATTTACTGCTTTAGATAAATGCCAGTTTAACTTTATAGACTGAGCATTTGTGTTTCAAACAAGGTAAGGAAATACCATACACACACATATTTATAGAGAGACAGACAGGAAGAGAGAGAGATATGATGGAATACCACTCCTTTTTCTGACAACACGGATTAACCTAGGACATACATTAAATGAAATAAACCAATGCAAAGACAAACACTCCCATGATCGCCCTTATATGTGGAATCTAAAAACTAGAAGCCGAGAGAAGAATGGCGGTTATCAGGGACAACACATGGAGGTTTAGGGAGACTGTTCAAAGGACACAAGATTTTAGTTAGATGAGAGCAATCAGTTCAAAAGGTCTATTCAATGATATAGACAAAAGATGTATTGTGTAAGGTGGCAATTGTTACCTAAAGGATGGTCTCTTATAGTTGGGGTATGCAATATATCACCACAGGCTACAGCTAACAATGATATTACTCTTGATCATTAAAAAATAAGTTTTAAGTATTGTCACTATAAGAAATGATAAGTGTGGTGACAGGCAATTCATTGAGGTCAATGTGAACATTTTACAATGCATACAAATGTAAAGTATAATATTATACAAAACATATAATTTTCACAATTAAAATATTAAGAATAATACTGTTTGTTTGTTTGTTTGTTTGTTTTTACAAGTTTTACAGTTGTGCAAGTGGACTGAGAGCCTCTGAATAGTAACCCATTTTCTCAGACTTTTCAAACTTCTGGTAGTTAGAACTGAAAAGCACCAGGCAATTAGACAGAAAAGACTCAAGTTTCCTCAAAATGTTAACATCTGTTGTTAATAAGACCCTTTAGCACCTAAAAATGATTCCATGTGTATCTTTATTCTGAGCCTCGAAACAATTCTTACTGCTAAAGCAAGGAAACTGGACTGAAGGGGTTAGTGGTCTGCTTGCGTGCCGACTGAGTCTTACTAGTCCAGAGCCCTTCGACCTCTGCTTCTGCTACATTTGCTGTATTATCTGTGTGCTGCTCTAGCACATGTTACTCACTGAGCCACTGCACAGAGACATGAGAAAACTACACTAGAATGTAATTCACTACATTGCTCCTCTCCGGGGGAAGTCAAACTATGAGAACAAGCAGTTGTAATCCCAGGTCTTAGTGATACAGAATGCTGCATTGTGCTAAATACAGCAGAAGCCCTGGACTTAGTAACACAATGGATTCATATTCTTGCGCAAGCTTTATCTCGTTGCATAATATCAACTAACCTGACTGCCACGCTGCGTGACACACACTGAGTAGCACTGCTGTAAGGAAATGGCCTTGTAATCACCAGTCATGGGCACAAAGTGTGTCCCTGAGCCTTTCCATGGTTGCATATCTTCACAACATATATGTGTCAGTATTTACATACATATCCCAGTCATCTGAAGGGAATGCAAGGCTCAGAGACACTACATTGCCATGACTACAAACCTGACCCTGTTAGACTTTCAAGTCCGTGTTATTAATCGCCCACAGCTCAACAAGGCACACTGCCATGGGCCATAAGTTACTTTCCATTCGCCTAACCCTCGGCCCAGCTCCTGCTTGCGTCTGGGCAGAAGTGGGAAGATGCCGCTCTCACAGGCAGCTGTGCTCTGCTCAGAAGTGATCCATTCTCACCACAGCTTGTGAGGCAAACTGACCCAGGAAAAACTGAGTTTTCACTGAGAACAAGTTGAACATTTATTTCAGAATATAAGTGGAAAAATCGCTCTTAAACTCTCAATTGGAGTGCAATTAATTTCCTAATGTTGGATAGGAACAAAATGACCAAAATATCAAACAGAAAACTACCATAAATACATTCAAAATTCCTTTGGCCAGCATTCACATTCCATTTGTCCCCAGACAGATTTGCTAGCAGCAGGGTTCTGAGGAGCAGCATTTGTTTTGTGGGCAGATTTCTATCAATGAAAATATTGTCTCCATTTTATTTGCCTCAGCAAAGGCAGCTCCTTTTTTTTTTTTTTTTTTTTTTTTTTTTTGTGGTGGGCTCATGAACGCCTGTAGAATGACCACAATCACATAATTCTAGCGAGCAAGTGCTTTAGGGAGCTTTGAGCAGATCTGCCCTGTCTGTCCCAGCCTCGAGTTCCTAATGCTGTCCCTCTTGATTGAGTCTTGAATCTTGGTCTGAGTGTCAAGTGATCTGAGCCACTTTTCTCTGACAGTTTGTATGTTCCAAGTGAGAAAGGACTCTTCCAGTAAGTCTACAATTCCCCAGGAGGTTAACTGAATCTTCACACACACACACACACACACACACACACACACACACACACACACACACGAGGTTCATCCATGAGCTTTCCTCAACTGTATATAAGATAACCTTATATTTATTGATTTTTTAAAAAATTTCCACAAATATCAATTTTATTAAAATCTTTCTTTTTCCTTTTTATTTTTTCTCTTTCCTTTTTATAACAACACTTTACATTTATGTACCAGCAAACAGCTTACAATACGTTGTCACACCCATTATCCCATCTGATTATCCACTAACTATGTAAATCACCCAGGCCGGTATTAATTCAGTTCTGTGTAGAGGAAGAAACAGTCACTCTGGTATCTTGAGGTACTCATGCTTTTCTAGATGCTGAGTTAGGAAACAGAGGCTGTCTTAAGCCTCCCTCTTTTGGGCATACCAATGCTGGAACTATACTTACAGGCCTGTGCTTCGATTCTCCCCTGCTATTTGTGGGGCCCAGATCCAAAGAGTACAGGCAGAAGCCCATATATTATGTTTCTAGACAGCTGAACATTATAAATCCAACTCTCAAACTAATGTTCTGACTCCCTAATTGAAAAATGTACTTATAAAAAAATAAAAAGGGCTGGGATGCAGCTCAGTTGTCAGGGTGCTTGCCCAGCATGCTTGGAGTTCTGGGTCCCATCCCCAACACCAGATGACCTGGAAGTGTCCGAACACACTTGTAACCCCAGCATAGGAAGGCGAGGAAGGCAGAACAGAAGTTCAAGGTCATCCTCCACTACATAGCAAGTTGAAGGCCAGCCTGGGATAGGTGAGAATCTGGCTTGGAAAAAATCAAACAAAGAACAACACATAGATAGTTTAAATATCCATGTACCCCTAGTCCCAAACTCACAGCCTTGAACTTCCTATAACCTGCTCCTTCCACAAGAGGAGAAGCTGTAAGTCTTGAAGTTCAATGGGTACAACAGTGCATTCTATATGATTCCCACTCCTGCTAAAGGCAGCCCACACCTTGGTTCCCTCTCAGACTCAGGAAGTACTTGATTGCAAAGAGGTTTGTGTAAGACCTAGCAGGCTTCAGCCATTTCACAGGAGCTCCTGGGCTTGTGTCTACCAAATAGAAAGATGGCACAAGATTCACATACTGTAAAAGTGCTGACTTCTTGGGAAATGGGGAGACCAAGAATACCTATAATAGAACCCACTAAAACTGCAAGTCCACTGCCCAGGTCTGTGGCCTATATGCTCTGGCGGATAGAATGGATGATAGGAACATGTTCTGACTTCAACCAGAAAATCTGCTCATACAGAACTCTGGGATAGATGTATCAATAAACCACTGAGCACTCTCAGAGATTTCCATACCCGGTGCAACTTCTTAGTTTCTTTTGATGCATTTTAATTTCCTAGTTTGTAATTTGCAAATAATCATGAAATTATCTACCAAGTTGTACCTTGTTTTTTCCATGTCAAACCTACTCCCTCTGCAAGTTGTTAGCTCACTGAGATCAACAGTCCTGTATTGCTTACCCACGGTCAACCCTCTTTCCCCAGGAGATGGTCAGAATCTGGATTCTCTTAGAACATAAGCAACAACACAGCTGCTTCCTCTAAGGATTAGCATTGCTGCATTTATTTGCACAGAGAAACTTTTTTATCAGACAACCTATGTTGCTTTTTTTTTTTTTTTTGTCAAATCAGTTTCTCTAATGAAAAAATCATGTTTGCAGAGCTGGAGGGATACTGGAATCTTAGGGGTGACTCCACCCTCTACAACACATCCCCATCTTACATTTCACTAGTAGTTGACACTAACTGACTTAAGAATGTGCTTGGAAATGAGGAAGGACAACAATAGTACATAAGCATACTATGTTTATGTTTTTATTCTAAAATTCTGGTCAACTGATTGTTACCAACTTACCTTGTCACCCTTGTAGCCAGGAATCCCCTAGTTTAAAAGAGAAATCAAAGGGTAAAGGAAGATATTATAAAACAGCATTAGAGGGAGCACCAGACATTTTTCACATAAAAGGTGCAACAAATCTCATCAGCAAGTCTTGGAAGTAAGTCCACATAAGCGCAAGCTACTGTCGCCCCGAGCTTGGAAATATGCAGTTACTAAGGAGAAGAATGAACCTATGTTTCCCTGTTACATTCTATTGTCAGTTCCAGATTTCTGTGTTTCAAATTCAGTTTTTTACCCTTTGGCCCAAAAACCAAAGGAGAGAATGTACACTGAAAGTCATTGCGAACGTGATGACCAATAACAGTGTTTTCAAACTGTTATATTGACTTTAAAATTATCAAACTATTGCAGCTGAATGTTTCTCAGGGTCAGTTAGAGAGACTGGCTTTGAAATGAGCTGAGACGATGCCCTTTAGAATATTTGTAAGTGTCTGTATCCATCATGGTCCTCCCTTCACATCCAGTCTAAAATATACAACATCGGGGAAATGAATGGTTCCTCTATCAGCCTTAATGAGTCAGTGACCTTTGAGTTATTGGTTTTTATCTCACGCTAAGTGAGATGCCAGCACCTCGGCTGTCTTCTGAGTCACTCGTGGGAATCCTGAGGAGGCTTTTCCACTATGTCATTCCCATAAGCCCTCTAAGAGACACAGTTCTGGGTATTAAATGGGCTGGGAAATTGCCAACTCCAAGAACAGCAAGTCCTTTCCATCATTATCCTACAACTATATTTTCAAGGATGAAAATAGAATTGTAAGATGTATTTAACACAAGCTGGAGAAACTGATGCTGTAAATGAGGTAATACCGCAATTACACATGAATCCTACAAAAATTTCATTTCATCTCATGGGTAACATTTCCAAATAGAATTTCAGAGAGGAAATAATACTTCTTTCTAAATTAATGGGTGTTTAGTAATAGAAGCTGAAAGTAGACTTGGCCAAAGAGAGTGACAGCATAATTTAACCCAGTGTAGAAATATTTGTTCACATAAATTGTTCAATTTCTAAGATGGTGCTTAAAATTAAAGACCATGTTATACTCAGTTAATTTGGTATTTCCTGCAAAAATCATCCACATTTATTATGTCAAGAATAGGTAAGCTTCTGTTCGCAGAATTCTTGGAATATCCTCTGCTCATTACAATACACAACCATTTAAAGTGTTTGTTACTACTTTATGTTGAAAGAGGGAAGAATGGATTTTGGACAGATCCAATAGAGCTCTGCAGACACAAAGGAGTTTTACTTTGTTCACGGTATAGTCTTGTTTTCTTTTGAATTCCTGGTCACTTTATCAATTGGTCACCTCTTCAGGGGTTTGTTCGTTTGTTTGCTTTTCCCATTCAAGGCCTATTAATCACTGGCTTTAAAATAACTCCAATTTAAAATATCCAAAATTGCATTACCAGTCTGCCAAGTTTGTTTCTGATTTTCTCATTTCTAGGCATAAAATTTTATGATTTCTAGTACCATTATATCTCAAGTTACAGGGTCAAATTTTTATAATCATCTTAGTTTTCTCTCCTCTTTGTCCCCACCCCAAGCTCCTTTTTCAGTTAATTTTCTTCACTTACAGCCCTTGAGTTCTTCCCCTCACCTCAAGTTCAGGAGCTTCCCATCACCTAGAGAAACCCAGCACTGAGAATCTACAAGACAACTAAGAAGTACTTCCTGAATAGGTAGCAAAAATTCTGAACAAACTCCTGTCCATGGGATCGAACTTTCTGTCAGATGTTTCCAGGAGGTTAATTAAAAACTCTGAGAGACCAGCATCTTAAAATCCGGTTCTGATTCTGTGCCTGACTGTTTACAGTGGCCAAGGGGATAGGCAAACAGGGGGGACACACCCCAAGCCCTGTTTGTCACTCTGGGGCTACCATTTGCTATCCTTACCGCCATGGCTTAGAAGACGTAAAATTAAAAGTGTGTTAACATACCATGATTACTTCCCAAGCAATCTCCAGAAACCAAACAGAACAATCAAGTTATTTTTGTTAAAAGAACTGAATTGATAAAGGTATAGTTTAGACAATATAATTCTTACACTTTTAACATTCTAGCTTATTTTTTATCATTACAAAAAAAAAAAATACCCACAAGCAGTAAGGCGAAGTGCCTTTGTCACTTGAGTCTTTCATAAATAGTTCAGCTGGGTATTGGGCAATGTCACAGGTCCTATCACCACTCTGTTGATGAGAGTATTTTCTCCCCATAGTTCCACTTCTGAGATCATAGCTGTCTGCCTGCCTGCCTGAGCCCCCGAGAGCATAGGTACATAGGAATCAATCTTGCAATTGCTCTGCAGGGTCAAGCCAGTCAGTCACAGAATCCCAGGGTCACTTTTCAGAAAAGCATTCCAGTTTTGCACATACCCCAGGACCTCTTTCTCCAATTTCTCCTTTCTGAGCATCCCCCTGCAATAAACAACAAACACAGTCAAAATTCTTCAGCAAGTGATGGATTGCTCAATAAAATGTGCTCTTCCTAGATAATGGGTAAGCCAATTAGAGAAGAATCTTAAGCTCTGACCGTTGACATTTTCACCATGCAATCTAAAAGGAAAATGGCAGTTCAGATAAGGTTTGGCCTTTTGGAGCAAAGCCAGATGGTCGGGGTGCATAACGCAGATAGATTTTCACAACTTCAGCCACATTCCAGTTTACAACATGGTGTTTTTTCTCAAACACAGCATTGTGTTTTTCTGGAACAGGACACTCTGGCTTTTCTCCAAGGGGCTTTGAATATTTTCTAAAATGTTCCTCAAGAGAGATGGCCTGATTTCAGCAAGACTTAAGAAAATCAAGTATGGGGCACAAAACTACAAACCAAACTAATGAAATGTGAATATTGACTTCAGTCTAGTTTTTAATATAATAAAAGAAGGTGTGGTGGCATCAGTTAGGCCCTGGTAGAGTAAGTCAACATGAGATGGTTTTGTAGTGTGGCCCAAGAATGCCACACATTAGGTCTCCTTGGCAAGCAGGCAAGTGCCAAGAATACCTTCATGTATACAATGTCATATGGATTATCTTCTTAATAATATTCTTAGAAATAGGATTAAATTAAAGTGTGAGTGTTTTAATGCCTCTTATGTATTTCCTGTTTTCTCCCCAAAATGTGTGTGCCAAGTTGTCCTTGCAGCAGAGAGCAAAGGCCTCGCACACCAGGACTAGTTACTATTATTCAAAGTTGAGGCTTCCATTATTATGAAGAAAAAAGAGAGAAAGAAATATGTCTTGAAACTCAAAACACCAAAAAAACAAGGCTGAATGAGCTAGAAAATTGTTTCTTTTTTTAAAAAAAAAATAAAAAATCATGTGGGATCCAAACTTTGCAAAAATATAAATAGTTATTATTAAAGAGGACCCTTTGCTTAGTCAATTTTTTTATTCACTTAATGAAAAATCTCCATTTCCTTCTTTATTAATTTTATTTCCTTTCTTTAAAATGCTTTACATCATTTGCCTCTTTAATTATTAGATGCCTGATAATTCCTTATCAGCTGTGTAAACTTTTCATATACTACAGAAATTGACTCAATTAGTTGAATGTGGTGGCTCATGCCTCTAATGCCAGCACACAGGAGTCTGAGCCTGGGTTATAGAGTGAGTTCCTGGTTAATCAAGAGTGATTTAATTTTTATAGTTTCTATTGCTGTGATAAAAAGAAAAAAACCTCTATGACCTAAAGCAATTTGGGAAGGGAAGGTTTATTTCAATTCACAACTCTCTGGTCACACTCCATCCCAGAAGGAAGTCAGGGCAGGAATTCAAGGCAGGAACATGGAGACAGGAACTGAAGCAGAAGCCACGGAGAAAAGCCGTTTACTGGCTTGCTCCTCGTAGTTTGCCCAGACTACTTTCTTATATAACTCAGGACCACCTGCCCAGGGGTGGCACCTGCTGTGGGACTGGCCCACCCACTTCAATCATAAATAAAGAAAATGCATTACAGACTTGCCTCTAGGCAATCTGATGGAGGCATTTTTTTTTTCAATAGAGGATTCACATCCCAAATAATTCTAGGTTGTGTCAAGTTGACAGAAACAAAAGAAGCCTACCAAGACACTCTCTAAATAAATATACACCATGTATCAGCTTCAAAGAAAACTGTTTATTCACTTACCGGGTTTCCTTTTGGTCCTCGCTCACCTTTGATACCAGGATTCCCATGGGTACCCTGAAAGTAAATGGAGAAAAGCTTATTTTTATTAAGTACTCTATCAGTTGTCTATGTTTTTTAATAATTTCTGACCAACTGTATCAAAAATTTTGCAGCTGTAACCAAGCAAGCTGATATTCAACTCTGTTACCCCCTTACTGTATTAGGAACACTGCAAATCTTCCATATGCTCAGAAGAGGATAATGTCTGTCTTCCCAACCGAATTCTTCTTCAGTCACTTCTCATCCATTTTTCCAAACAAAATTAAACTCATACAAAGGTTTTTAAGTCTGATTTAATAGACATGGGGTGGGTGGTTTCTGGCCTGGTCTACTGTAGACCTCTACTGAGCCAGCTTGCATGCCTGTGATCAAGAGTTTTATTTAGATCTAGGGGACCAGCTCCAGATACAGGAAGAGGGAACTCTTCCATCCTGTACCAAATACCACCAAAAAGCTTCCTTTCCTGAGACCTGGTTTTGAGGGCACTAAATAAACAAGAAATGAATGATTTACTCCTATGAAGCTGTGACAGTACTGTAAAGTACTATGAAGCTGTGATGAGAATTGTCAGTTAGTTCCCAAGAGTGAGTTTTCCTGTCCACTGTTCACAGTAATCTCTTAATGTAATAAGTTAAACAACAGCTTTAGAGGAAAAGAAGATTAAATCTTCACTTTAGTGAACTCAGCATCTATTGATTGGCATATTATCATATAATAGATCTAACTTTGTATTTTGTGAGAAATAAATTCCCACACTCCAATGCCTTGGTTGGTAGAGTTACTTGAAAAAACTTCGAAGTCTGGATCCAAGTTTCAGGATAAAATACATCACATTCACTCACACATATGTGTTTTTGCCACCACCTTCAAATACAAACTCCAGGTCACAAATGTGACCATTGTCCATTCACTTTGTAAAACCTATTCTCCAGGTTTCCAAACTCTTAGGACTCTAAGATTTAAAATCACATAGATAAGTGAACGAGCCGTGTGGATGCTTTCTGACACTATTGGTCAGAGATAAATAATTATGGTGAATGCCACCACTGTGTTTCAGTTGCTAAGTGACTGCTTTCATTGAACAGAATGTACCTAATTCCCCAAGCATCCTGACTGACTTCTTCCCCATGCGGCGACATGGCATTGCTGCTGCATCCCTGGCGAGATAGATCATCACCTGAACCACCAATATCTTCTATTAGCTCTTTCTATGTTTTTTTCTCATCACTGAGAAATTCTGGCTCCAAATCAAATAAGAAATGACACTGAAAAGCCCTTTCTGAAAATAGTCTCATCACTGTCTTCATCAACCCCAAGTACAACAAAGACATCTACTCACGGGAGGCCCTGGGTCGCCTGGATCTCCCTTCTCACATTCACAGATCTTGTGTTCACACTGAATCAGCAAGAAACACAACATTAATACACAGTGGAATACAGTGTGTGCTAGCATGCCAAATCTTAGTCATTATATAACTAACTGAAACTCTCTTGAAGAAAGTTTCTCTCTCTTTCTACTAAATTATTCAAGGCAAACTCGGGATGGGTAAGAGCCAGCTACTGAAGTATTACTAAGTTTTGCTTTTGTTAAATAAAACAAATGTTCACCCAAATATTTATTAATGCACTTCTAGAAAGAGATTGTTTCAAATAGAAAAATAAGCATTTTTTTTTTTTTTTTTTTTTTTTGGTTTTTCGAGACAGGGTTTCTCTGTGTAGCTTTGCGCCTTTTCCTGGAACTCACTTGATAGCCCAGGCTGGCCTCAAACTCACAGAGATCCGCCTGCCTCTGCCTCCTGAGTGCTGGGATTAAAGGCATGCACCACCACCGCCCGGCGAAAAATAAGCATTTTCTGTGGAATTTTGGAATTTCTAATCATTCTCTTCTATATAACACATCACAGCTCAGTCATATATAAATATTACTTTCTCCCTACTCAACAAAAGAAAAACATGATTTAAACCATATTTTATCAGTTCCAAGATGCACATTTGTTTTTATTTTAACATCTCTGAAAACAGAATGAGTTTTATGATAGCTGCCTAGCAGGCTCAACCATGACGATGTGTTGTTTTCTCTGCGTGTCTTCAAAAGTTACAGACCACATTTAACAGATGCTGCCATATCACCTGTGCTTTTCATGGTGCAGAGAATCCAGTTCAGGAGTCCTGGGTATGCTCATAACCACCTTTTTAAAAACCTGTGTCCTTTTGTACTATGCCCTTTCCAATAGACAGCTACTAGCTAGCTTGCTTTGCAATGTGCTCTGATTGGTTGCTGTTATCTGGCTCAGTTCTCTTCAAAATAGAGAAGTGAATAAGCTTCAAGTCCAACTAACACACAGCAGTAGCTGAGCACTAGATTGGTGCTGGCCAATAGCAGGGGTACCTTCCGAATCAGAGGACCCCCGCAACCAGTTAGTGTCTGACCCATGCTTAGAATAAAACAATCATGTCAAAAGACAAATTTTGTCACTTGGTAGCATCAATCTCTAAAACAATCTCTCAAATCCCACTAAATGTTTTCTACTTTTTCTAAATTTTTCTAACCTACAGTTGAAATACAGAGGCATAAAAATAAAATCATGTGGTTTCCTCAAAGTGAAGTAGCTGATTTTAAAAAGTATTACACATTTTCATTTAGTCACACCTGATGGGAATCACATTCGTTTGCTAATCCAGGTTTTCAGAGTAATTCATAGTAATAAAGCATGTGGTGCCTACCTTGCTTTCAAATAAGACATCCTAGAAGGGGGGGAAAAAGAATGAAACATTAACTCGATTAATAGTTCTGCTTCCATCTTCTTATTAGTCTTAATTATTCTCTATGGGATATGCAATTTCCAAGAAGAATAGCAATTTAGCCTTTTTAACCTTGTAAAAGCAATAAAACCAGCCAGCCAACCACCCAGGGAGCGCCTCAGCCATGTAATAATAGGAGCCATGAGGGGCACTAACATTCAAAATTACTCTTTATTTCCTAAGAATGCTATCCTACTGTACCCTATACTATAGCTTTTCTTTCTTTGATCAGTTCTATTATTTCTTTTGTTTCTTTGATCAGTTCTAATTATCTCTATAATTTAGCTCTAACCTTAATTGATTGTAATGAGAAACTTCTCACTTTTGCTCACAAAGACTTAAGCAAATACATAATTACATCTTTTCTTGTCCCCAGCTCTGTACATATGTGCATTTATTTTTCTTGGCACTAAAACACTGATTTGGGAATCATCTTTTTATGAAATTATTATTAGGTCTTATAAAATTGGATTAAAACTCAAAAACAGAACATCACAAAGGCTGGTGGCATTTTTCAAGATGATCTGAAACATGGGATGCCACAACTTCATTATTGTGATTACCTAGGAGAAAGGATTTTTCACTCAAACTTTTAAGAGACCTGAATATATATTTTATTTATAAAAGCCCAATGTAAGGAAAAGAGGTGTATCCTTTACATCTTAGCAGTATTAAAAATGATATTTTGTGAAACATTTGAATAGTTCATAACAATATACATTATTCATATAAAAGAAAACTACATTTATAACTTCCTATGTAGAAGGAATTAAATGATAAAAAACAATATATGTGCCATGACAAAAAGTATTATTATAAATATGATTCTATGTAGAAATAACTATGCGTGTTTCTCAGCATAACAATCCCGACTGTCCTGGAACTCACTTTGTAGACCAGGCTGGCCTCGAACTCGCAGGGATCCGTCTGCCTCTGTTTCCCAAGTGCTGGGATTAAGGATGTGCACCACCACCGCCTGACTCATCTTTATCATTTTTGCGGCCTTTTTTTTTTTTATTTGAAAGGGTCTTACTATGTAGCCCAAGCTGGCTAGAACTCCTTGTGAGGTCCAGAGTGATCTCAGAGTCATGACAATCCTTCCTTAACACCCTAAGAACTGGGATTACAGTCATGAGCCACCACACTTGGCTCCTTACCTTACTGATTTTTAAATTCATGCTTTTAGCATAGTTGTGCCTTTTTCAGCTCTCCCTTTGAAAACTCAATTTTGCTTCACTGTATTTCTCCTTAGCACCCTAACAACATAACTATTTTTGTAGTTGATTTGTTTTCACATTTTCTGGAATTTATATTTTTATAGAAACAGAAATGAACCCGACACTCATAATAGATAAGATTGTTTCAAACAAAGAACAAAGCTTCATCCCTAAGGGCACTTACAATCAGAAACCTCTGACTGAGGACAACACACAGAAAGCAGCGTAGGAAGTCTTAAACAGGAGAGTGGGGGAGGAACAGTTTCTTGGAATAGGTCGGGCTTCTGGATGATTCTGAAGGAAGGAATGCAATGGACCAACTAACACCCCAATGGTATGCTGCTCTATATGTCAAAGTTTGTGGGGGAAAGAGTCATAGAGACTAGTGTGGGCAATAAGACAAGGGCAACAGTGAGGACAGATAGTCAAAGAGTCCAGTGGACAGAGCCGGCTGCACTGGGAAGTGTGTTTCCATCCTTGGTGAAGAGGTTGGCTTTGAGAATGACCGGGGAAGTACACACGGTCACAGCCAGGGTGAAGGGCATCTTTAAAGGCATCTACAGATTTCAGTTTGAGTTATGGCTTGTAAGTTCTGTTGAAACTCGAGCTTCAATGACAAGAATAAATAGAGAAATGTCCTCACCAAAATAAAAGAAGTACATTCCGTCAATGAGTTCAGATTTGAATAATGGGATAGTGGTCAAAATAGAAGGCGGGAAGGGAAGGGCCAATTGAGTACAAGGCCAATGCTATAAAGGGTGATGGAGGAAATGTGAAGAATTGACAAAGTTATTAATATCATAAAAAATGGGATGGGAGCAAAGGCCAGCAAATTCTGCAACAACAAAAGCCTTTGAAATTTAACTTAGGAGCAAAATTGCTACTATAAACTCTGAAACAGACAGAAATGAACCTCTAGTTAAATTAGTCGCTCTGCGGTAAAAGAGAGAGAGACAGAGACAGAGACAGAGACAGATCACAAAGAAGACAGATCACAAAGAAATTTGAGTAGGCATTTTTATGTTTTGGTAATTTCTGCATTCTAATAGTGTTGGTGATTGTATGAATATGTGTACTTGTCAAAATTGATGGAATTGTGCATTTAAGAAATGCATTTTTTGTTCTTAAATTATGACTAAATTGTTTTGTTTTGTTTTGTTTTTTTTTTTGGTTTTAAAAACCTAACCACATAAGAATTTCAAAATAAAAAGTGAAAATGTCAACTAATGGTATAATAATCATATATTAAATGAGGAATTCACCAATGATGTGGTGAAAAATCAGGTCCTGCTTTATAGATAGGGGCGATGTAAACACAATGTTGGTGTGTCCTTCTTTCCAAAGCCGAATAACAATTCTGGACCTAGGAAGCATTCGGGAAGCAGTATCCCTTTGTCAGGAGAGGTTTATTCACAGAACTAACATCTGAACAAACAAGCTGAAGTCACAGGATGCTGAGGAAGCAGAGTCTCGATGGTCATTTTCTGTTTTCCCCAGAAACAAACAGTCCTAGCTCCAGTCCGCTGCCAAGAGTTCTTGTCCGTGGTTGGGCAGGAATCTCAGCAAGGGTGTGTTTAGAGGGGGTAGCAACATCCCGAGTCCGAACATCTGGCCAAACAAGGAGCTGCCTGCTCCGTGCCTTCTGGAGTCAGGCCTTCTCACACCACAGATGAAGAGAGGGAAGGAACAACGGGCCACTAAATGTCCACCTTCCCAGGATTCTACTCTATATGAAACATCTTGCATTCAGCTGAGTGGTGAGGACTCCTCGAACCACCGGCACAGGCAGGCCTAGGTATTGTTCTCGTTCCATGACAAGCTTCCCTCTTCTGTGGAGTATCTGCTCCCAGCCAGACTCATCTGGGAACCATGGGCCATAGTCTCTGACTCCAGTCTAGATGGGCTCAATCCACGGAGACAAAAGGCAAGAAACAATAGTGACTGTGGGAGAGTCATGTTGCTAGTTTGGAAGACAGTTCTGATTGAGCAAATTTTCAAAATTCATTGTGATTTCCTTTTTAAATATGAGTTTTCAGGGCTAAACATACATACTCTACAGTCTTGGTATACCTTAAATTTCCATTCAGCTCTTTTGCAATAAAATAGGGTGATTGCAGTGGATATCGCTCTGTATGCTGTGAATATGTTGCTCTGATGGGTTGATAAATAAAACACTGATTGGCCAGTAGCCAGTAGCCAGGCAGGAAGTATAGGTGGGATAAGCAGACAAGGACAATTTGGAGAAGAGGAAAGCTGAGTCAGGAGAAACCAGTGAGCTTCCCAAGGAGCAACATGTAATGGGACGCAGGTAAAGCCACAGAACATGTGGTGATACATAGATTAATAGCTATGGGCTAATTTAAGGTATAGAGCTAGCTAGTAAAAGCTTGAGCCATTGCCATGTAATTATAATTAATATAAGCCTCTGTGTGTTTACTTGGGGGACACAGGTGAGAGAGAGTTGTCCTGACTGCTGGCAGGCCAGGACACAGGAAATCTTCCAATTACAGGTGATAATAATCATCTTACATTGTGATTAATGTAAGACTGTGATAGAATAAAGAAAAATAAACCATAGAGGGGATAGTGAGGTTGTTTAATAGTTAAAGCACTCATTCTTGCAGAGGACCCAGGTTTGGTTCCTGGTTCACAACCACCTGTAACTCCAGTTTCAGAGGATCCATTGCTCTCTTCTGACCTTCAAGGACATGTGCTACATATACATACATGCAGGAAAAACACGTATACATGTAGAATAAATTTCACAGAGATTATATAAAACAGGAGTGCTTGGTGGAGCGCCAGATACATGGAAAGCTGGACAGCACCCCACACATGACATTAATTTCTAGGAAAAACGTGTTTCATGTGTTGGCTTTCGATTGATATTAAAAGTTAAATCTTAGCCTGGCAGTGGTGGCGCACACCTTTAATCCCAGCACTCGGGAGGCAGAGGCAGGTGGATCTCTGTGAATTCAAGGCCAGCCTTGAGTTCCAGGAAAGGCGCAAAGCTACACAGCGAAACCCTGTCTCAAAAAAAAAAAAAAAGTTAAATCTTGAGAAAGGGTGAGGAGAGGACAAATGGATCAAAAAAATCTTTGGAATAAGTTTGAATTTTCTTCGCAACATTTAGAAAATATTCATGAGAAATGATCAGTGCCTAAAGGACACCTCTGCCTTGCTGCCATCTCAAGAAAAGTTAAGCTTTTGAAATTCAATACATAATCACACCCTTCTACCCTTTCCTTTTCCATTCTTCAATACTTCCTATATACTCTCCACCTCGTCTCAGCTTTACTCTCTCACAGACTTCTTTACGTGTTGTTGTTGTTGTTGTGTATGTGTGTGTGCTCTTACTACAGAAATGCAATCTGCTTAGGAAAAACTTTTAATTAGTATTTTTTAGAAAATCAGTATTAAACACTTAACAAATCAACTAACTTCTATCTGAGAGTTTTCTCCTTGATAAATGTAAAAAGAGATTTCATTTTGATTGTTTTGCCTAGTTTCCCAAAACAGCAAGGGAAAGCTCTTACACATAGATGGGTAGTCAATACAGAAAGGCACTTCCATAGCTAAGGACACAAAGAGAAGGATTCCCTGGTCTCATGGGAAAATCATTGATTGACTACAGGTGATTTGAAAGTGGATTGTGTGATGGTTAATGTTGACTGTCAACTTGACAGGATCTAGAATTGCCTAGGAGACAAACCTCTGGGCTTGTCTATGAAGGAGTTTCTAGACTGGGTTGACTAAAGCAGGAAGACTTACCCTAACAGTGGACAGCAGCATTCCATGGACTGGAGTCCTGGCCTGAATATAAGAGACCCTGAGCTAACGGATGCATTCATCTCTTTATGTTTTGTGATTATGGATACTATATGACCAGGTGCCTTATGCTTCTGCCAACAGGCTTTCACACCATGACAGGATACCCCCTCAATTTGTGAGCCAAAATAATTTCTTCCTTCCCTACATTGCTTTTTCAGGCAATAGGAAAAGTAATATAGACAGGCTTGTAACAAATAAGAAATAAAAAGAAAAAAATTTAAATATGTTTAAGTAGTAAACATGGAAATAGATAAGGCAGTCAAAGGTGATTCTGCAAGTGGGAAAAGAGAAAGTACAAAGTTAAAACAAATAAGGCAGACCACAAATTGATATCAAAATGAGTATAAGTCAACAATGTACATGATCTTAGATGAATGAACAGGAGAGTATGGTATATGCTTTAAAAGTAATCTTTCTAAAACCTCAGCCTGTGACAAACTTGACACATTCCCAGTAAATTGTCAAGGGAGTGGAAAGAGGCTCCAGAAAGTTTCAGGTTCTGTGCCCAATGAGAATCCTACTTCGTCAACATTTCTTATCTACTCTTAATAGCTTAAGTCTAACATATCAAAATACATGAAACATCTATGCTGAACCCTCTAGGTACCTACCAGGCGTTCCTGGATTTTGTCTACAAGGGTTGGCTCACTCAGTAGGAGAACAGGTTCACTGGATGAATCCCCAGATATCAGCCGAAGTTTGGCTTCATTGACCACAGTGGAAAGTCCCACCGTGATAAAAGATACTCCTGAAATTCTAGCATCTTCAGAAATACTTTGGACATCTGGACTCTTGGGGTGATCGATGCCATCAGTCATCAGCAAAGCCACTTTCACACCATCTTTACGCCCTTCTCTCTTAAGTAGCCTTGTGGCATTGGAGATGGCATAATAAGAGAAAGTACCTTGCCCAATTAAATTCAGTGACTTGACTCGCTGCTTAAATGTCCGTAGATCCTTCCAAGAAGAAAAGGATGGGTCAATCTGGACAGAGCTGCTAAACTGAAGGGCTGCCAGCTTGATGTCATATTTCAGTGAACGCCCAGGAGTCAACTGGAAAATCTTCTCACTCAAGCTGTCCACAAAATCTTTCTGATTATCAAAGAGGACAATTTTAGAGCTTTCAGAGCTATCCAAGATAAAGACAACATCTATGAAGCAAATGGAGTCTGAAAGAGAACACAAAGGGTGTGTAACATAATTGTCCCTCCTCAACATGCAATATCACATAATTAGAACCCCCAAGGTGATGTGCTGTTTGTTTTGTTTCTAAAAGAGTAGTAACTATGAGAGACACTTTGAAGGATGACAGATTGCCTTCAAGGTCATATTAGGACCTTGAAATCAAATTAGAAAATGTCTACACTCATCATAGGAATAACAACAGACAAACAAAGTTAATTTGAAAATAGAGTTGAATGTGAATCTTAGATCAGTTTCTTTTTTTTTTTTTTTTGGTTTTTCAAGACAGGGTTTCTCTGTGTAGCTTTACGCCTTTCCTGGGACTCACTTGGTAGTCCAGGCTGGCCTCGAACTCATAGAGATCCGCCTGCCTCTGCCTCCCGAGTGCTGGAATTAAAGGCATGCGCCACCACTGCCTGGCAGATCAGTTTCTTAATAGCTAATTTGCTTATGGCCTTGAATGTGCCATTTAAGCTCTCTGTACCTGTTTACCTATAATGTGAAAGTGACTGTCTCTGTCTTTCCTATTTTACAAGTGGAGTTCAAATAAAATAATATATGCACAGTGCTCTAAAATCTCTGAGGTGATCTAAATATATAGGGCTTATGACTACCATGATATAATTTTATGAAGTAGAATATCACATATATACGTCCATATGAGTTTCTACTTATATCAAACACTGTTTTAAAATTTTATATTAGTGCTTTCACAGGCTCAAACTAAAACTTTTTTAAACACTCTATTTTTTACCCCGGAAGTCATTTTTCCTGGCCAGTGTGTTTGGCTTTGGTCCTTTCTTTCTTTGTGCATGCACTGCTTGAGTCATAAACGCTGGTAAAAGCAGGAGACAGAAGGCAGCATCTCTTTTTCTCATGATGGGAGATGGTGAAAATTCATATGCCTGGTAACACCTTGAAATGGAAAATCCAGTTATAAATACTTCCACAAAAGGTAACTTTACCATTTTTTTCTTTTATTGAAAATAGATTTTTTTCTCATATCCTGATTATGGTTTCTCCTCTCTCTACCCTTTCCAGTCCCTCTGCATCTCCCCTCCCATTCAGATTGATCCCCTTCCCATCTCTCATTAGAAAACAAGCAGACTTCTGAAGGACTATGATATGATATGATGTGATAGGATATGATAAAACAAAAACTAACACATTGGAATTTGACAAATCAACAAAGAAACAGACAGAAAAGAGTCCAAGAGAAAGCACAGGAAACAGAGACCTACTCATTCACACACTCAGGAATTCCATAAAAACAATAAACTGAAAGCCATAATAGAAAGGGGGAGAATAAATAAATAAACAAATTCGAGCTTGTAGAGTTAAAAATTGGCATATGGGTCAACAACATGGTTCAGTGGGTTAAGGCACTTGCCACCAAGAAAGATGACCTGAGTTTGTCTCCAGGACCCATGTAGTGTAAGGAGAGAACTAACCTCAACATGGTGTCCTCTGCTGACACACACACACACACACACACACACACACACACACACACACACACCCCTTCACATTTCAAATAAAATAATCACACTGAGACTTTTAAAGTTTCTAACCTAAGCAAGTCATGGTACCATGACCAAACATGTCTTAGTAAATATTCACTTATATTCAATAGCTATGTTTAAGCAGCACTAATTTCTCATTATGGAGAGCAGGAAGTAAGGAGGGCCATTTGTCAATGTCTCGGTCCCACACTATTTGGGGACTATGGTTCCATCCCAGTACCTGCTTTACCATTTGCAGAGTTCTCAGAGTGAATTCAGAATGCTTGTTCCATTCATTTTCATTATAACCGATTCTTAGCAAGTGCGCGTCTTCCTTGGACCATACAGAACCACTACCTTTTCAGTGTCGCTATTATTCATACAACATCAATGAGTTCAAAACTCAAGTCAGAACTGAATTATTCCTCAGCTTCCCATAACTCCTTTCTCTTTGCTACTCTTGCTTGGGAAAGTTTGTCTTCATCAGGTTCAAAGTAGAACTGCATATCTAATGAATCGAAAGAATGTGAGAACAAAAGGCAATAGATTTGCTTAAAAGCAGCTTCCAAACAGTAAATGGGAAAAGACTTGAAGTAAAGAGTCTGACTCTTCAAACAACCCAGTGAAACTATTTTTCTAGGTAGATAAACAATGAAAATTCTAAATCTATATCAAAATTCTCAGTCATCTGTGTCAGTCTAATATGCCCAGCTGTACACAATGTGATGTTTAAATCCCCAGAATTCCCTGACAAAAGAAGACTGATATGTATGTTGCTAGCTCAGGATGCCCAAAACTATGGGAACAAAAAGTTTATTTAGAACAAACAATCTGCATGGTTTTGAGTGCTTGCCTCATCTGGCTCTATTAACTCCAGGAGGCCTGGAAAAGGAACCACAGCTTCCTCCTTTGGCACCTTGCCTCCAGAGAATGTGAACTGGAAATTCATGACCATGATTTTCCAGATGCTCAGTAGAGGGTGGAAATACATGCAAAGGCGGTGATGAGTCGGAGACTGACTTCTTTCATACATGCCAGATGGATAAACCAACCCACAAAGAAGCAAGACTGTTAGGTTGGCAACAAAGCAATGGCTGGCTTCATGGCACTAGTCTCTTCTTCAAATAGCACGCAGCAGGACGTTTACTAAGAGAACACTGCTTCTGTATGAACCAGCACCTGGGCTGGCCCATGTACCAAGTATACTTGGCTACATGTCAACCAAGCTTCAGACCAGGTATACTAAGATAAGAAGACAGTTGGGTATTCAAAACAAAAACAAACAATAAAACCCACTCGAACTGTGCAAAGGAAATAGAACATGCAAATGGCATCTCTGTTTTAACCAAGGAGAAGACCACGGAAGAACTATAACTTTAATCCAGAAAGTTAGTGTGAAGATGGCGTCACATAGACACACAAGGCTGCTACTGCATTTTCAGAGGGGAAAGAAATCATGAGTGCTACACAGGTGTTTTCTCTTTGCTTGAGTCCATACCATGAGGAACATCTCAGAAGTTCTGGGAGGGAGACACTGAGAGGATTGAGAGCACTTTGGAACCATTGGCTTCCAATAATGACTTATCCTCCCTTAAAACGAAGCACTCGAACATGTAGTTTTCTTGGCTTAGCGTTCTGAATTTATAGCTAAGCCCTCACGTGTGTGACAGTCACTGACACAACTCAGTCCCTGCAGCCATCATAACACCTTTTGTTATGACTTCTTCTGAGGGCTCTTTGCTAGCCACCTGAAGCAAAGCTTTTTGCTGTCCTGGGCACTCTTCTGCCTTTCTAGTTTTCTTTCTCTAGCTTTTCCAGTCTATCACCTTCCTGAACTCTTTGACTTTATTGGCTTGACATTTTGAGGGCCCACCCGCTTCTAATCACCTTCAGTGTGTTCTATTGCTCTCGTGTCTAATAGTTCTTATCTTTTAGAAAGATGTACAAAAGCATGGAAAGGATGGAAAATGAGTTAGTTAAATGAAAGCAATATAAACCTCTGTTAATATAGGCTAAATGTTATAAATGCAGATCTTTTAGCAAATACTGCATTTTGAAATTTTGCCTAAAATTTATTTCAGGTGAATATTAGGGTCAATGTATTCAAGAGACTTTATATTTCATAATTCTTCAGAAGCAAAATAATTTTTTCTGTAGATTTTATGAATTTTGCTCAGTTTTTGCATTTTACTGGTTTCTACATGAAGATAAGATGATTGGATATTCTTTATTCAAATTTCTAAACTAGTCAAATGTTAAAAATATTCTATAATTAATCCTGAATTATAGGAATTCATTTCAAATCTTTAAAAAGTTTCCCAAAGATATTAACATTATTGTAGTACAGTTTAGTAGCCTGTAAATTTAGAATAAAATTTGTAAAACAAAAAATTAAATACCTTAATAACTTGTCTTAGTTTAGTTTAGCAATTATTCATGTTTATCTAACAGTTGGTTTCAAGTAACAGCAGAGGGCAAGTTTTCAATAAGCTCCCTTTACATGACCAGAACATCGGCCATTTATCCTTGCAGGGTTCCTGGATGGTCCTGAGTTAAAGAATGAAAAGCAAGCAGCTGTGTCTTACCTTAGGCAGTCTGTCAAGCAGGAAAGAGAGACCAGTGCAGTAGATGCCCAGAGCAAGGACGTTATTAGGGATGCAGTTAGCTACTTGATACTGTTCTGTTCTCTGGAAAATGATTGTCTTTGCTTTTGAATTTTCTGCAATCTCTTATTCTTGTTTACTAGAGTGGTTAGGCATTTGGCCAAGTTGCAAGATCTGGGTGGGATCAGTAAGCAACTTAAAGGAACAGTGTCCCTTCAGAATAAGCCTGTGTTTTCCAGACTACTGTTCTGAAAAAGAAAAAAACCTGAGAAAATTTTCTACCCTTCAGACATTGATTGGCAGCCTGCCTTTGTTTCTCACACTATATCCTCCTTTTGATTTCTGTTTTTCTCTTTGCCTGGGCTTTGCTCTCTGAGACACTGGTTAGAATAGCACTGTGAGGCATATACACGATATCAGACTCAGATTCAAAATTGTTTTTTGAAGAAAATGAGATTAATAATTCTCAAAGTTGAATGATGAGCATGTAGCAGCTCATTATTCCAGTCTTTCTACTTCTGATTCTTGGAAATTCTTTGTAATAGAAAGTTTAAGTAATATATAGTCTTAGTTGAGTTCTAGGTCTGCCCCTAACTTCTATGAGGGCCTTGCTCTCCCATCTAGAAAGCAAGGCAGAGAGTCATCTGTCAAGATGTTTTTCTAACTATAACTGTAACTTGGGGGAAACCTGAATAAGTCCTCCAGCTCTGCTTGCTTTTAGCTGAATTTAAATCACCTCCGCTAACTTTGGAGGTGACAGAGCTGAACAATGTGATATTTATTATTGATCTTCCACTAACTGGAAGTGCTGGAGGGGACACCCTTGGAGGTGTCACCACTGACTGAAGCCACCTACCAGGTTACAGCTGTTCTATGAAAAGCTGCATTGCACTATCTTTTCTAGTTGCCTTTCAACCTCACCAGGGGACCAATGCTTCCTCTGTTCTCCAATTAAAGATACCTTTTCAATGACTAAGTGCAGTATTTGAGAAGAACTAAAAAGGCTTGAGTTCTTTTTATTTTCCCAAGACAGGGTCTCACTTTGTAACTCTGGCTGTCCTGGAACTCACTATGTAGATCAGTCTGGCCTCAAACTCACAGAGATCTGCTTACTTCTGCCTTTTAAGTGCTGGAATTAAAAGTGTATACCATTACGCCCAGCTCTCACAGCACATTTTAATAACTAACATTTCTTTACATTTAAAGAAGTCAGGACATCTAGTGACCACCCCACCCCCACCCAGGACATAGCAGTTTGTGCATTAGGAAAGCAGACCACTCAAATGTGTAACTATCCTGGTATCCACCTATCTGGCATGACCCTCTGAAATTCTAATCAGAGCCTTGCATCTTCAGGACCTAAGCAAAATGGACTTTTGCTAGTGATAGCCCCCATCTTTGGACTGCTGGATTTCTGAATAGAACTTTTTTCATGCCTAAAAAAAAATTTGCCTTCAAGTCACTGGCTTTCTCAAATGGCTGGCAAAGAACTTGGGTTTGTGGTTACAGTTTTATAGTGGCTGGTATTCTGAGATGCCTCTCCAAGAAAAGAGGTCATTGCACTGTCCCGGTGTCTTTTTTTCTATTTTCTGATTTGCGGACTCAGTCCATTGTTGGTGGGATGTCTTTTTTTACGCTGTGAATATGTGTTGCTCCCATTGGTTAACAAATGTAGCTGCTTTCGCAAGGCAGGATAAGAGCCAGGTGGGAAGTCCAAGAGAGATACAGGGAGAAGAAAGGCAGAGGCAGGAAAGATGCTGTGAGCCACCAAGGGAGCAAGATGTAATAGAATGCAGGTAAAGCCACGAGACACGTGGTGATACACAGATTAATATAAATGGGTTAACTTAAGATGTAAGAGCCAGCTAGCAATAAGCCTGATCCATAGACTAAACAGTTCATAATATTAAGCCTCTGACTGGTTATTTGGGTACAGAAAGGCAGGGGAGATTTGTCCATTAACAAGTCCATAGTAAGTCAACATTTATTAGGGCAAAATGTACCTTATCACTCTACAAATGATAGACTTCTCTATATGGACTTCCTCTGAGATCCATAACAACTTGATTATTGGAGATGGCAATAGATATATTATTATAATTTTTTAAAATTAGCTTTCTTATTAATTTGTTGATTATTTGTATGTGTGTCTATATTTTCTGGGCATAGTGTGTGTACCACAGTTTATGTGTAGAGGTCAGAAAATAACCTTGTAGAATCAGTTCTCTTCTTCTACCTTTACTTGGGTGCTAGGGACAAAACGCAGATTGTCTGACTTAGGCTGCGAGTGCTCTAACCTTCTGAGTCACATTGCAGGTCCTATAATTAACTTTTTTTTTTTTTTTTTTGGTTTTTCGAGACAGGGTTTCTCTGTGTAGCTTTGCGCCTTTCCTGGAGCTCACTTGGTAGCCCAGGCTGGCCTCGAACTCACAGAGATCCACCTGGCTCTGCCTCCCGAGTGCTGGGATTAAAGGCGTGCGCCACCACCGCCCAGCTAATTAACTTTTTTAGGATGATATTTTAACATATTTGATTCCCTTATTGTAACGATAACCACCCCTGCTTCAAGATCACCAGGCTGGTGTCAGGCACGGTGCTGAGTGCCTCACACACACTTCATCCTCTGCCCTCCAGAGGCATGCACTTCAAAGCCATGGAGTGGAGAGCTGTGGAGTAGTGGTTGGCACAGACTCTCAAGAACCAGCATGGGTAGAGGTAAGAGAGTCCACACATTTATAAATGACAGCAAGAATAACCTCGGTGGTGACAGAGTGGCTGCATCATGACTACCAATGTCAACACCTTGCCCATGACATTGTAAGTATATCAGGTTGCTGCCAATCGGGGGAGGTTGAATAAAGAACAGACTGCGTGGCTCTACGGTATTATCATTATTATTATTATTATTATTATTATTATTATTATTATTATTATTTTAGAATTGCATGTGAATCTACAATTATTTCTTAGTAAAATTTTAATTTAAAATAAACAGGAAATAAGGTTTTTGTGGGGCGTTTACCCACCACCCCCACAGCTTCCCAGAGTTTTCTTGAGTGCGAGCAGCAGGAAATATTAGATAGAAGGATTTATAGCGGAGAATCTTGTGGAGATAAACAGATAGAAAATAAAGGATAGCCTCGAGAGGGCCTGGAACCTATTCCAATGGGCCCGGACTGTCTCTGGTCCAGGGTTTTTATAGAGACGCCAAGGGGTGGAGCAAAAGACCTCCTCCCCCAGCACAGCCAAGTGCAGACCATCTCAGACACCTGCACTCAGGCCCGTGGTCCTGATCATCCTCTATTCGGACCTGCTGGGTAAAGCCACGAGGAACCCCAGAACGGGCTCCCACAGGTTTTCAAGTAAAATAAAAAGAGGACTGGGGAGATGGCTCAGTGAGTAAAGAGCGTGTGGCTCTGAATTCCATCCCCCAGAGCCTATGGAAAGATGGAGCAGCACATACCTATGCCATCAGTGCTGGAACAGTGGATGCAGGAGGAGTCCTCGGACTCACTAGCCAGCTAGTCTAGCCAGAGAGCTCCAGGTTTTGAGGGAGACCTTGTCTCAACAACTAAAATGGAAAGCAATTGAGAAAGGCATCCAACAGGGACGTTTGGCCTCCACACATGTGAATATGTACGTACATGTACATACAAGAAAAAAAGAAAAGCAATTCAGGTATTGTAGATACTGCGACAAAAAAAAATCATTCAGTAACCTTCCTACTGCCATACTGAACTTAAAGAGTGTCAGAACAGTGGCTAGGAAGATGACTCGATGGATTAAAGTACTTGTTACATAAGCATGAAGTCCTGAGTTCAAATCCCCAGCACTCATGGAAAACAGCCAGCCATGTAATCCCAGCACTTTGGGGAGCAGAGACAGGAGGGTCACTGGGGCTTGTGGGCTGCCACTCTAGGTTCAGTGAGAAATCTTGATTCAGAAGAATAATATAGAGGGTGACCGAGCAGGACACGCCATATCCTCTTCTGCACTTCACACTCATGCAATTGACACATTTACCACACATACAATACCTCCATCCTCCATACACATATACCACATACGTACACCATACATAAATACACAAGCACACACCATACACACATGTGCATACACCATACACACATGAACACATACCACATATATACATCACAAAATAAAAGATCACTTGAGTCTCACTTCTAACACCTACCCCATCATCAGATGAAGTTTCCATGTGAATGCTGTGTTTCATGGTTACCTCCTCACAAAGCATACTTTCAAGAAATCCCCTGGGCCTTTTAAGTAACAGTGAAATCTTCAGGTAAAAATCACATGTTTTCTTCCTTCTCTGCAGATGTTAGCCACACTTGTTACCTTCACATGACAGATGTGAGACAAGGCGTAGGAAGTGGCATTTCAAAGGAAATCTATCAGTTGTTGCCTTAAATATCTCAGAACATTAATCCGTGTGAAGTAATAAAAACATTTTAAAAAGCTGGTCACAAATCAGCTGAAAGTTGTATCCAAAGGATCTGTCTGGGGCAAGAGTGAGTGAGTGAGGCGTCACACGATGCTGTACCACCTCCTCTCTGTTTGAGCCACGTGTGCTGCTGATCTAGTGTAAAAGAAGACCAACAGCCACGACAGAGAAGAGAGAAGGCAATGAGCTTCCTAACTCATTGAGAGAAATTGCTGCTAGAAGTCCCTTGCTATTTTCCCCGCAGTATAAAACGTGGTGTGGTCGAACTTCTGACAACTGTCACAAAGCTCTGAGGCTTCCAGGATTCCTTATGCGCCTTGGCCCCAGGAATATGGCCTAGACACTTTCTTGTGCCCTCCTGCAGTAAACTGGAAGAACAGCAAGAAGGTATTAATAGGTCAGTAAAGAGAAAAATCAAAGTTCTTCAATGAAAATAAGGAAATGAAAGTCATCACTGGCAGGGAAGCTTGGGAAAAGGGGCATTGCCTAAGTCTGGAGCAGTGGGCTCCAGTCCCAGCGTCCTCACCAAACTCTGATTCAGTTTACTCCTGGGGATATCTTTCTGTATGCTGTGAATGTGTTGCTCTGATTTGGTTGACAAATAAAACCCTGATTGGCCAGTAGCCAGGCAGGAAGTATAGTATAGGCAGGATAGGCAGAGAGGAGAATTCTGGGAACAGGAAGGCTGAGTCAGGAGTGGCCAGCCAGACACAGAGGAAGCAAGATGTGAAGGCAGAACTGAGAAAAGGTACCAAGCCATGTGGCTAAACATAAATAAGAAGTATGGGTTAATTTAAGTGTAAGAGCTAGTCAATAGTTAGCCTGAGCTAATGGCTGAACAGTTTTAATTAATATAAGCCTCTGTGTGTTTACTTGGGCCTAAGTGGCTGCAGGACTGTTGGGTGAAAGAGATTTGTCCTGACCATGGGCCAGGTGGGACACAGGAAACCTTCAGCTATAGTTTACCTTTTCCACAACCTCTAATTTTATTTTTTGCTATTGCTATTTTTATTTTAAAAACTGTCTTTTTAGAATAACTTAGGCATGCAGCAATTTGAAACAGTTTTTTTCTTACATTGTTTATTCCCTAATATAGCTTTCTTAATCTTCTGGCATTTGGTTTCCAGCTTGAGTAATTGTCTCACATGCAACACATATTGTCTTTAAGGGCAAAAGGACAGCATATACTCCCACAACAGTATTATGACTACTAGAATTGTCCCTTTTATATATTTCCTTCTTCCATGTTGTTTCTTCCTTATCAAAGCAACTACTTCAGATCAAAATATTGGGAGGCTGCCTAGAAAACAATTGACAATTTTCCTTTCTAATAAATACCAAAAAGGAATTAGGTGTGAAAGTTCAGTTTTAATTTGATTATTCTCTTTATCCAATGGATAGAACAGTTAACTTTTTCATTCAACACCCATTGAAAGAAGACCAGATCTTTTAATAACAATGATTGACTCCTGTTTAAAAAAAAACAAAACCAACTTTGTGTATATGGGCATTTATGGTATATATGTATGTGTACCTGTATTCATGGGTGGGATTTCTGGTGTATGGGTACCATGGTGCATGTGTAAATGTAAGAAGAGTTTTGGGGTGTTGGTCCTCCCCTTCTACTAGTGACACTGGCTTCCCTGTAGTTTCTGAGGAGCAGAACTCAGGTCTTCACACTTGTGTTACAAGCTGCATCTTCAGTCCTCAATCTTGCTTTTAATGGAAAAAATATTTGCTAGTTTTCAATGAGTTGAATTTACTTTCTGGTATTGGGGTGGTATTGTATGTTGATGAATTCCTTAATTCCCCAGTACAACATATTCAAACCTTTCTTATGCTGAAGGCAAACAATGGTATCAAATTTCAAAACAGAATGTAAAAACAGAGGATATTTAATTTCTCTCCATTTCAAAGTGGATAAAACAAGGGATAATGTTAACAGCCACAAAAGGGAAAAGCCAGAATTAGAGGGAAAATAAAGTTCAGCTCTTTATTGCAGTACTAGCTACCTCTCGTGATTCCTAAACGCCCTGGAGGCTCATGGCCGTTTATACTCTCCAGGCTTATGGCAGAGGAAGAGAAGAAGGAGACTGTATGGCAAGAAATTTACATTTGGAAACTATGAGTAACTTTAGGGGCATGTGGCTCAGGTAAAGTCATCACGAGCCAAATTCCAACATGTTATGACTCTCACTTCTCAGTGTGTAAATCTTAATGCTTGGCCACCAAAGGTATGAACACTCCATCTTAGAACTTTCTATTGGCTGAGAAACTTTATCCTCCAGGTTTGGGTTGTTTTGTCCAAGTAGCTGAAGGTTTTATACTGATTACATTTTCTGAAGTCAACCTGACCAAAATACAGCTAGCAATACGGTTAGGACTCAGCACTCATATGAGTAATAAACCCAATAAACCAGTCAATGTACTTAAGATTCAAAAGAAGATTCAACAACAACAACAAAAACAACTGAATATTTTTTGAATTCCTGGGCAAAAATGCTCTTAGTCTCCCCCACTGTGTCTCACTGTGTGTCTGTTCATAAAATACAGTTTCACACAGTGTTATCTCAAATTAAGATCATAGAGTCATCTTTAAGTTTTTATCAAAATGTAATTATTCTAAGATAATAGCTTGCTTCTTCTATTCCTTTAAATTCTGCATGAAGGATAGATCAGTTGTAGATAAAGATTACAGTAAAATGAACTTGAAGCAAATTCCTAATTTACTATTTGGGGTTTTGAAAGCTTTTAATAATATTAAGCCATATACTAAAGTTACTTGCTGTAATAATCATAACTTATATTAAGAAATTCTGAAATTATACATATGTCACTTTACTATAAGTGATTTTTACTTAAAATTACATATTGCATATTTTGCTAATTGGTCAAATTCAGAAATGTCGAATACATGGAATTACCATGACTCTTATGCATTATTGCTTGAAAGAAAATATTTGGGCACCACCTTGTGGAACTTTGTGGAAAGTGTGAGAGCCTAACCACAACCAATTAAAGTTGCTCACTGCCTGTGGTGCTGAATGAGCGGGGAGATTGGTTTCTACAAACTTTCATTTTTAAAAATGATTTATTTATTTTTATTTTTATTTTATGTGCATTAGTGTTTTGCCTGCCTGCATGTGTGTGTGAAGGTGTCAGATTCCCTGGAGCTAGAGTTACAGACAGTGGTAGGCTGCCATGTGAGGGTGGGAATTGAATCAGGGTTCTCTGTAAGAGCAGCCAGTACCCTTAACTACTGAACCGTATCTCCAGCCCCGACAAATTTTCTTAATAGAAGAACAAAGAGGTAAGTCAAAACAGTGGCTAGACTACTTTCCTATATGAACGGAAAAAACTGCCTAATGTAGCATAGGATGAAATTGAAATTCATGTAAATTAACTTGTTTCCTGCTATGTGAGGAATAGATAGAAAACAAGTAACAATGTTGTTGTCATCTAGTGTGAGAAATAAGCAAGTAAAAAGACAGTTGGGGGGATCTGGAGAGATGGCTCAGAGGTTAAGATCACTGGCTACTCTTCAGTAAGACCCGGGTTCCATTTCTAAAACCCACAAGGCGCTCACAACTGTTCCAAGGGATATGACACCGTCTTCTGGCCTCCACAGCACAAAGCCCGCAGATGGTGTAGAGACATATATGCGAGCAAAACACCCATCACATACAATAGTAATGTTGATTTAAAAGGCAATGGCAAATTTGACTAAAAATATGTATGGAAAGAAACATATTTTTATGTTTATGTACATATTTGTGAGGTATAGTGTGATAATTCAGCACATGTATATAATAGACAGTGATTTGTAATTGGCATTTCATGCCCCTAAATTTTACCACTTAATTTAAACCTTTTTTTTTTCAAAAGTAATCAAATTTGAATTATGGAATTCTGAAATGTCTAGGGGGAAGGAAGACTATTCAGATTTCTACCTGCAGAAGGATGAAATTGGTTTATATATCTCACCTTGTATACAACAATCAATTCAAATTGAATCTAAGTCTTAATCAAGATAATGGTACAGTCAAGAACCTTTTAAATTGAACATCAATGCCATAGGAACTAACCCCAAGAAGTATTAACAGATGGGACTACACAGCAAAAAGTTTCTGTACAGCAAAGGAAACAATCAGTAAACTTAACAGACAGCTCACAGCATGGGAGAAAATCTTTCCCAGCTACACTTCAGAGAAGGTGCTAATGACAAGACTTAAAAAGAATGTCAGAAATTAAATATCAGGGAAATAACTTGGTATTTAATTTAAGTTGGTATTTCATCATAAAATAAATACCAAGAGGAAAACTGCCAATCAACAAACGGGCAAATGAACTTAACAGACAGCTTTTAAAAAAGAAATACAAATGGTCAATAACTATTTTAAACAGTGTTCAATATCCCTAGCCATTGGGGAAATGTAAATTGAAATACTTTGAGTTACCACCTCACCCCAGTCAGAATGGCTGTCAACAAATGTTGGAGAGAATGTGTAGAGAAATGAACCATTATTCACTGTTGGTGGGGGTACAAAGTAATACAGCCATTGTGGAATTCAGTTTGGAGATTTCTCAAAAAGTTAAAAATAGAACTGCAATATGATCCAGCTATTTCCCTCCTGGGCATATACCCAGAGAACTCCATACCCTACCATAGAGATATTTGCACCCCGAGTTTATTGCTGCTTTATTCATTGTAGAAGAGAACTGAAACCAATCTAACTGTCAATCAGCAATGAATAGATCATGAAAATTTGGTGTATATATACTACTCAGCTCTAAAGAAAAATGAAGTTAAAAAATTCGCTGGAAAATAGATGGACTTACAATGTATGGTATCAAGTGAGGTCACACAATCTTAGGAAGAACTAAACCTCATGTTCATGACCATATGCAGAATCTAGGCAACGATACATGTGTACATGTAAACAAATGTACATGTGGGTGCAGGACACCATGAAGAAAAGAGAACAAAGAAGGCCAAACCTAAGGGATGAGGAAGGACTGCATGCAGGTAATAGATATGACTTATGAAAGAGGACATGAAAATAACAGTTTGTCTTAATCAGGGCTGCTATTGCTGTGAAGAGACACCATAACCATGGCAACTCTTATAAAAGAAACATTGAATTGGGGCTTGCTTACAGTTCAGAGGCTTAGTCCATTATCATCATGGCAGGAAGCACGGCAGCGCACAGGTAGATGTGAGGCTGGAGAAGGAGCTCAGAGTTCTACATCAGGATCGGGAGGCAGCAGGAGGCGGGAGTGAGACACTAGGCCTGGCTTGAGCATCTGAGACCTCAAAGCCCACCCCCAGTGACACATTCCCTCCAACAAGGCCACACCTCCTAAGAGTGCCACCCTCTATGGGCCTATGCAGGCCATTTTCATTTAAACCACCAGACAGTTTTTCTTGTTCTATTTCTGTCATGAGTTTTTTTTTAGGGGGTTGAGCATACAAAATATATTGGGATAAGTGTACAAAATATACTCAATACTTAAAGTATAAAATTTAATGTGAAGTTTCACAGCTTCCATTCCAAATGCCTATTCTAAATCTATAGAAGTTCACTGAGTTGTATAGACTTTGGGTCTGGTTAATTTGGGTGTGCAAATTTTTATTTATTTGAAAGTTTTTTAAAATAATAAAGTTTATAAAATATAAAAGAAAGTTTATTGGTATCAGCAAATTCCCTTGAAAGGCATCTTTTTTAAGGAGGGAGGGTTTCAAGACAGGGCCTGACCTGGAACTCACTCTGTTACCAGGCTGGCCTTGAACTCAGAGAGCTGCCTGTCTCTGCCTCCTGAACACTGGGATTAAAGGCTTGTGCCACTGCCATCCAGCCTTGAAATGCATCTTTTAAAAAAGATAGAGTGATGACTTGTGTGTGTGTGTGTGTGTGTGTGTGTGTGTGTGTGTGTGTGTGTGTGTTAGAACAAATATAGTAAAGGTATGTCAAATGTCAACTGTGGAATGCAAAAGATGGGTAATGTGTGTCATTATCCTATATGATTCTATTTTTCTGCATGTTGCAATTTTCACAATAAAATTTTAAACTAATAAATAAATACATAGGTAAATAAAAGATCTGTAAAATAATTTCCTAGCCAGGCTAACATGAAAGACGGAGTTATAGGAACAAGGGGATGTGGGAGTCTCTACTAGTCTAGTTAGGTTTCTGTTGCTATGATAATGATCATGACAAAAGCAATGTGGGGAAGAAAGGATTTATTTGGCTCACATATCCCAGGCCAGAGTCTGTTGAGGAAGTCCAAGGGAGGAAACTCAAGGCAGGAACCTGGAGGCAGAAACTGAATCAGAAGCCCTGGAGCAATGCTGTTTGCTGGCTTTCTTCCCTTAGCTTGTTCAGCCTGATTTCTTATATACCCAAGGACCACCTGCCAAGAGGTGGCACTGTCCACAGCGTTCTGGGCCCACCCACATCAATCATTAATCAAGAAAATGCTCCAGAAGCTTGCCAACAGGCCAGTCTTAGAGAAATATTTTTTTCGACTGAAGTTCCCTATTCAGTTGGCTAGCTTGGATCAAGTTAACCAGCATACCTGCCCCTGGGATCCTATACAAGAGCCCACATAATCCACCATCTCTTGAATTTATTTACCTTTTTGTCCTCTACTTTCTAACTTACTTTCATGTTTCTGTGTCTTAGCTCAAGAAGTCTCTTCACACCACAGTACATTTGCTCTTACAAGTTCTTTTTGCACAGAATGCTTAGATGCTCAGGTTACAGATATCGTTGTGGCGAGCTCTCTACTTTCAGATTTGTGGTCAAGAGGACTTCCTTGTCTACACACACACACACACACACACACACACACACACACACACACGTATACAAAGCCACAATTATTTTTTCATCATATTTCTGTTTCTTTCTTGTGTTCTACTGAACATGACTTCAAGGGAACAAGGATTCCATCAGTCTTGCTCAATAATTGGCAAAGCTTTTCAGTTAAAGGACAAGTGATTATTTTAGGTTTGACAGGTCACAGGGTATCTGTCACAAGTACTAAAAACTACTTCTATAGCACAAAGGCAGCCTCAGACAAATACGCAAACAAATGGGCACAGTGGTGTTCCGGTAAAATCTTGTTCACACAAATGGGCAGCAAAATAGATTTGGTAATTGATCATAGTTTTTCAACTATAGATAGCTTACACCCAGAATAGCAGATAATTCCTAGATAACTTATGAAATATTTGTAGAATCAATGATTGAAAGTCTAAAGATTGCTGTTAGGGCCACTCAGTCAGCTCACTAGATACCTCCAAACACACAGAAATCCCAGGAAAGAACACAGTTTAGGTTTCAGACTCTAGCTGAGACAGCATACTTCTTAAGTGGATTTCTTAGCCCTTATCTTCCTTCACTCCAAGTCTTCTAACAAAAACCACAACTTTAACTGAGTGACTTTTTGAACTTACAGATTTGAAGGCATTATGCTCTTTCACTATTAGTGACAAAAGTTTGGCTCAAATGAGGTTAGGCAAAAACCAACACAGTATTAAATTTGTTAAACTTTCTGATTGGTAAAGATAAGTGTGCCTGAGATGCTGTGTGTCTAAATACGAGGAATCCTGTTGCTCCACAGGACAAACACATTGGAAAAGTGAATCTAAGCCTCAGACAATCTAGTTAGCATATTTTCCCTGTGCATTTTTTTAGCTCTACCTTGTTTCTCTAGACATAAACCACTGACAGCTCCAAATGCACATCATCTGAGCACCAGGATGATCCTACAGAAGGTCATAGACTTTCTTCTTTGTGATCTACAGCTCAAGAGTCCCAGGATCATGCATTCATTTCTAATCCAACACTAGCCAGATGAATCACATGTCTTCGGTCCTGTTGTGTCTAAAGACACCGTTTCCTCGGAGTCATCCATTATCTCCTCTTTTACATAGAACTGTGGGCCTTGAGGGGAGGAGTTAGATGAAGACATCCCATTTAGAACTGAGTGCTCCAAAGTCCCCCACTCTCTGCACATTGTCCAGTTGCGGGTCTCCGTGTTAATTCCCATCTACTGCAAGAAGAAGTTTCTCTGATGAGAGCTGAGTGATACCAAGCATTATCTTGTAGAAAAGAAGTCCTGTAAAGGGACAGAAGTAAACATTTTAGACATTGGAGACTAATTGAAGTTGGGGACTAATTGGTCTCTGTTGCAATTACTCATCTTATATATGGATAACTTTCCATCCTTGTTAGAGGAAGTATGGCTGATGTCTTTGTTGGCACTATGTAGATGGTTCACAGAAGGAAGGAAGGTCTCTTTGTAAAAAAAAAAAAAAAAAAAAAAAAAGGCAACGTTATCTGCAATAGCTATTTGCCAGGCATGATAGCACTTGGAAGGCTGAGGGAGAAAGATCATCTAGAGGCCAATGTGATATAATGATTTCCAGGCCAGCTTAAACTACAGTGTGAGGCCATAGGCCATAGCTAAAATATCAAAAATACAGCAAAACCAAAAAAAAAATGAACTAGCATACAAAGAGGTGAACAATGTACATATCCCTGCTATATACAGCAGACTCCAGCCAACTTTCCTCTTCTGTGCCAAACCTGCTGTTCTCTGTGGTCTGGAGAATGATCTGGAATAGCTAAACTTATGGTTTTGAATGAGTGAGTTTGTTAAGTATATAGCAATCTAAAGTTAAAGATAAAGTAGCAAGAAATGGATATAGATAGATAACTAGATGATGATGGTGATGAAGAAGAAGATAGATGATAGATAGATAGATAGATAGATAGATAGATAGATAGATGATAGATAGATAGATAGATAGATAGATAGATAGATAGATAGATAGATAGATAGATAGATAGACAGACAGATACCATCAATTTAAGTACTCAAAACACCCAGGAGAAATTGACTAGAGAAGCCCATTAAGTCAGCTGGAGTTCCGAACAGAGTTCCAAGCAAAGCATTATCCCCTTAGCTAAGACTTCCAAGTAAAAGAATAAGTAACAGCAGAAAGTTAACATAATCAAATTGGGGACTTAACAAACATCCAAAAACAACCAACTAGGGAAGTTGTGCCAGTCATCTGCAGTTCCTCATCACGTTTTCTTTGTATGGATGAGCTTCTCATTGCTGAGCTTCTGGCTTCTCTTTCACACTGGAGGCATTTTTACATCACAGGATAAAAAATAGTAACCTCTCCCATTCTGTAGGCTGTCGCTTTGCCTTGTTGACTGTATCCTTTGCTCTATAAAAGCTTCTCAGTTTCAAGAGTTCCCATTGATTGATTGTTTCTCTCAGTGTCTGTGCTACTGCTGTTATATTTAGGAAGTGATCTCCTATGCCAATGCGTTCAAGACTACTTCCTACTTTCTCTTCTAGCAGGTTCAGAGTAGCTGGATTTATGTTGAGGTCCTTGATCCACTTGGACTTAAGTTTTGTGCACGGTGACAGATATGGATCTATTTGCAGCCTTCTACACGTTGATATCCAGTTATGCCAGCACCATTTGTTGAAGATGCTTTCTTTTTTCCATTGTATACTTTTGGCTTCTTTGTCAAAAATTATATGTTCATAGGTGTGTGGGTTAATGTCAGGGTCTTCAATTCGATTCCATTGGTCCACATGTCGGTTTTTATGCCAATACCAAGCTGTTTTTTTTACTGTAGCTCTATAGTAGAGCTTGAAGTCAGGGATTGTGATGCCTCCAGAGGTTGTTTTATTGTATAGGATTCTTTTGGCTATCCTGGGTTTTTTGTTTTTCCATATGAAGTTGAGTATTATTCTTTCCCGGTCTGTGACCAACCCCACATCTGACAGATGACTGATATCCAGAATATATAAGGAACTCAAGAAATTAGACATCAAAACGACCAACAGTCCAATTAAGAAATGGGCTATAGAACTAAACAGAGAATTCTCAACAGAGGAAACTCAAATGGCTGAAAGACATTTAAGGAATTGCTCAACATCCCTAATCATCAGGGAAATGCAAATCAAAACAACTCTGAGATACCACCTTACGCCTGTCAGAATGGCTAAGATCAAAAACACTGAAGACACTTTAGGCTAGAGAGGATGTGGAACTAGGGGAACTCTCCTCCACTGCTGGTGGGAATGCAAGCTTGTACAACCACTTTGGAAATCAATATGGTGCTTTCTTAGAAAATTGGGAATCAATCTCCCCCAAGATCCAGCTATACCACTCTTGGGCATATACCCAAGAAATGCTCAATCATACCACAAGAGCACTTGCTCAGCTATGTTTATATCAGCATTGTTTGTAATAGCCAAAACCTGGAAACAACCTAGATGCCCTTCAACTGAAGAATGGATAAATAAATTGTGGCACATATACACAATGGAATACTACTCAGCAGAGAAAAACAATGACATCATGAGGTTTGCAGGTAAATGGATGGCTCTAGAACAAATCATCCCGAGTGAGGTAACCCAGACTCAGAAAGACAAATGTGGTATGTACTCACCCATAGGAGGATACTAGATGTGGAACAAGGATGACTGGACTGCTACTCATATCACCAGTGAGGCTACCTGGAAAACAGGACCCCAAGAAAGACACGGGGATCACCCAATGACCGAGAAATGGATGGGATCTACATAAACAGCCTGGACATGAGTGGGAGCAATGAAGGGCGAGGGTCGAGGGAAAGAGAGCGGGAGATCCCAGCTGGATTAAGAACAGAGAGGGAGAACAAGGAATAGGAGACCATGGTAAGTGAAGACCACATGAGAAAAGGAAGACACAAAGTGCTGAAGAGGCCCACAGAAATCCACAAAGATACCCCCACAAAAGACTGCTGGCAATGGCCGAGAGACAGCCGGGACTGACCTACTCTGGTGATGGGATGGCCAAACACCCTAATAGTTGTGCCATAAACCCCATCCAAGGACTGAGGAATCTGGATGCAGACATCCACGGCTAGGCCCCGGGTGGAGCACTGGGAGTCTAATTAGCGAGAAAGAGGAGGGTTTATATGAGCGAGAATTGTTGAAACCAAGGTTGGATAAAGCACAGGGACAAATAGCCAAAGGAATGGAAACACATGAACTATGAACCAAAGGCTGAGGGGCTCCCAACTGGATCAGGCCCTCTGAATAGGTGAGACAGTTGATTGGCTTGATCTGTTTGGGAGGCATCTAGGCAGTGGTACCAGGTCCTGGGCTCATTGCATGAGTTAGCTGTTTGCAACCTGGGACTTATGCAGGGACGCTTGGCTCAATCTGGGAGGAGGGGACTGGACCTGCCTGGACTGAGTCTATCAGGTTGACCTCAGTCCTCGGGGGAAGCCTTGATCTGGAGGAGGTGGGAATGGGGGGTAGGCTGGGGGGAAGGGGAAGGGGCAGGAAGGGGGAGAACATGGGAATCTGTGGCTGTTATGTAGAACCGAATAGTATTGTAAAATAAAATTTAAAAAAAATTCTAAAAAACAAAATAGTAACCTCTCTTGGAAATAGTCTGCCTTCTGGCTCTTTTCCAGGACATGATGCTTTTTCTCTAGGGTGGTTTAGCTGTTCTCCTTTCTTTTTATCAAAGAGTTAGGGAGCCCAGCTAATATCCTGACAAGAGGTCTTGGAGAAAAGTTGACATAAATGTGTTTGGGTCCGAAGTGGGGAATGGGTAACCCCACTTCTAGAGCTAGCTTCTCAGTGAGTTCAAATGACATGTGACAATTTGCCAGTATAAAGTACATTACATGTGCCAACTGGCTATTCTGTAAATGAAGATTACACAGATCTGAACTATGCCTACTTGTTATTGGTGGCTGCTTTTTAATACAGTTGAGTCATTGCAATGGAGACCAATAGTCTCCAAAGCCTAAACTCTTTACTTTCTGACCTTTACAGGAAAGCTTGCTAACCTCTGTTCTATAGAATAATGTTCAACATTGTTCTACCCTCATCAGAGAAGCTTCTTCTTGTAATAGATGATAAGTATCACAGACTCACAACTGGATAATGTGCAGAGAGTGAGAGATTTTGGAGCACTCAGTCCTAAATGGGATTTCTTCATCAAACTCCTCCCCTCAAGGTTCATGGTTCTATGTACAAGAGGAGATGATGGGTGACTCCAAGAAAACAGTTTTCCACACACAACAGGAAGAGATTTGGATTAATTCCAAAGATCATTTGGCAAAGGAAATCTCAAAACAGCCTAGTATAGAGTCTGTCACATGGTTACTAGTGTTCATGCTTATAAAGACTTATAATAAAAAGGAGCAAGCTGAGCAAGGAAAGTGTACTTATTTGAGGAGAAAAAGAACACCAGGAAGTAGAATAGAGCTAAATCCTGTATTCAAGGAGCTAAACAAACTAAGAAATGTAATAAAGGGAGTGGTGACCTCAGGGCAAAATCCCACTAAGGTAAGTTTCCAAAATGTAAAAAGGAACTAAAGAAAAGTTTAGAGCCAGGCGTGGTGGTACACACCTTTAATCCCAGCACTTGGAAGGTGGAGGCAGGCGGATCTCTGAGTTTGAGGCCAGCATAGTCTACAGAGCAAGTTCCAGGACAGCCAAGCTCAGGTAGTAATCAGAAACTGAAAGCCGGTGGAGATGTAATGAACAAGGGGGCCATGTTCCAGCCTCCCCAACTCTCCAAGCTGAAGTAAGCATTGTAATTGACTTCCAGTTATCTACTTTAACTGGTTCTCTAGATTGGATATAAATGATCTTGGAATACAGTTCCATGATAGAAGGCTTGTTTAGCATGCATGAAGCCCTGGGTTCAAATCTCAGTATCACACACACACAAAAGAAAAACATGTGGGCTGTCCAGTTGATTTTGAGTTTCAGTTAAAAATATATGGTCTGTTAGCATATGCATATCTCATAATATTTAGGACATACTTCTGAAATTTTTTATTGAATATCTGAACTTAAAATTTCATTTGGTTTCCTAATCATTTTTCCTCTAAATCTTGCAATCCAAACACCTATTTTCTGATTATTGCTCAGACATTGTTCAACTATTAATATAATCAACATAGATGGCATATGTACTATTGATTCATATGTATATGGGTCATAATACATTAATGAACAGAATCCCATTCTCTTGCTGTAGCAGTGGTTCTCAAACTTCTTAATTCTGTGCCTCTTTAATACAGTTCCTCATGTTGTGGTGACCGCCAACCATAAAATTATTACTATTTCATAACTGTAATTTTGTTATTTTTATGAATTGCAATGTAAATCATCTGATATGCAGGATATCTGATATGTGACCCCAAGGGGGTCACAACCCACAGGTTGAGAACCACTGGGCTACAGTGACTCATTTAGAAGAGGACACATTTCAATATCTAGTTCAGGCCAATAAGATTACAAAGATGTTTGCTGGTGATTTCTAGGGAAGAAGCTTTTCTGCTCTTCAGATCTTTCATCAGAGACTTCTCACATGGAGAAATCCCTACAGATAAAGAATCAGCCTTTTGATGAAGGTAATCAAAGAACAAGAGAATAGAAAGAAACATGATCCATATTGACATTCTTCCATCACTGAATCAATGTGGAAGTTCATTAGATCTCTGGACTATAGTATGCAATCCAAATTTTCCCTTTGGGGCTTGAGTTGAACTGGCTGAACCCAAAATCTCTTAAACTCTCTTTCTACTCTAATTTTTTCCAGAATTATCTATGGAAGCATCCATCTAACAAAATGTATAGCATTTTGTACTGGAATGTAAACATTTTTTATTGCCTAATAATATCTCACAAGTCAAGGGAAGGGATTCAATGTTATTTTACTTCTGTCATAATGCATATATATATATATATACATACATACATATAGGCATGATGACTATTTATCAGTTAATAATTGTGGAATGAAGAGCTACTTGAAACAGTGTATATTCTAGAACTGTCTTTTCTTTCCAAAGGCTTTGATCACTTAAACTTGAAAAATTCCTTAGAATCTATCATGAAAATCCCATTCCTCCACCTTCGTTTTCTGTAATATTTCCACTAGTGTATAATGTTTTGGCATCTGTCTGCCCCTGAGTCAATCCTATCTATGGAAGAAATAGTGATATTTATCCTGAACAATGAAGGTTAAAATCCAATATCCACTTTTCCATTTTGCTTGAACTGAAAGAATAAAACTGTGCTAAAGATCATGTATATATGTGACTTCATCTTCTATACACTTGTGTTTTAAGATCCAAGAATAAGAGACAGAAAGTGACATCCTCTAAAGCTGCAGTTTCTAGAAAATGGACTGCCGGGAGCTCAGTCTAAGAACAGGAACTAGGAAGTTTAGATCATAGGGTGGGTCCAAGTCCCATTCAGTGATTCATACTGACATTTAATTTCCTTGTCTCTGACTATAAAGCATATTTATTATTTAGCTCTAAACCCAGAGGAAGAGTGTTCCAGGCAATCACTAACAATACCTATCTGCTGTGTATGTATGCAGACAGTCTCAAAGTAACTATGCATTATTTCATTCCTTTGTATATTCTCCACTCCCTAAACTCTACCTGGTAAAATAAATACAAGTGAAAGAAAACTTTAGCTTCAAAGGAATCATTTACAGTAATCAAAATTTCAAAGAGCTAGTAGTAATAGCAATGTTAATTTTAGCCACAGAAACTTCTGGAGTCAATGCTTTTATTAGAGTGAGTAATCCTATGTGAGTCTATTGAATATGGTGAGTAGACTTTACTTATATCTGGTAACATCAAAGCAGCTGCTGATGCATCTACACCTCTATAGGCCAATAAATGAGAGTCTTATTTCTTAAACTTTTACATAAAATTATAAGAAAGAAAAACTCTCTGTCAATAATCCAGGTATTTAATAAATGTAATTTTAACATTTATATGAATTAACATAAGGTATCCCTACATAAACAGAAGATATTATAAATCTTCAATTAGTTCTGTAAATTTACATATATGTAGGGTCAAAAAATTACATTTAAAAATTTACATACTAAAGCTCATGTACCAAAACCCCCTACGTTTATGTCTTAAACATGAATAGACTGTTTTGGATAGTATTAAAGAATGTTTAAGGCTGCCTATAGAAATGATTGACCAGCCTGCTTTTTAAAATAGCTCAGCCCTTTGCAGTCATACTCAGTCATGTGGGGCTCTTCATGTTATGCTCAATACATTTATTTCTCACATACTTACAAAGAATTGAATGTGATATGCATCTCCTTTGCTGACACGTCAAAAACCAAACATAGATTGGAATTTTAACTCTTAAATAAGTACACAATTACAGAGATTCTTTTCTATATTAGCAAAAGTAAAGATGCTTCCTAGAGAGATTGTTTTTTAACCTAAGTTGGAGCATCCATCACATGATAATTTACCTGCCATGTGTGAGTGCTCCTCATTACTTACGGTATCATTCTCAGTACTATTCCACACTGAGAAAGTTCTTCTCTTATAGACTGTTGTCACCTGACAATGGCAGTCTGGAATGACTACAATTGATGCCAATGCCCCTCCACATCACATCATGTCACACTTCTTATGCAATTCAATCTATGTGTGAAGAAAGTTTTGCATGCCGATTATTAAATTTTATAATTAGTATTATAATGACTGAAGAATTACTTTTTTGTGTAGTTGTTTGTCTTTGAGACAGGGTTTCTTTGTGTAGGCCTGGCTATCCTGGACTTACTCTGTAGACCAGGTTGGCCTCAAACTCAGAGAGCGGCCCGCCTCTGCCTCCCGAGTACTGAGAGGTATCTCACTGTAGAGCACTTGTCTAGCATGTGCAGAGCTCCAGGTTTAGCCTCTAGCACTGAAAATTTTAGTCGCATAAAAATTGTTTTTCTTCTGTTTACAGCTCTATGTTACTAGTTCATTAGAAGAGTAGGGTCCCGTTGACTGCATCACAGTGCAGATTTGTTCCCCCATTTTCATACTTGGTTTTCTTTTCTTTCTTTTTTTTTTTCCTTCGAGACAGGGTTTCTCTGTGTAGCTTTGCGCCTTTCCTGGAACTCACTTTGGAGACCAGGCTGGCCTCGAACTCACAGAGATCCGCCTGCCTCTGCCTCCCGAGTGCTGGGATTAAAGGTGTGTGCCACCACTGCCCGGCCATACTTGGTTTTCAAATAATAGAATTTTCCTTGCCAGTTGGATGGAATTGCAGGCAGAGATCATGAATCTTTGGGCAAGTCTTTGACAGAAAAGCAATTTCTTTCAAATTTCATCATAAAACTATCTTGTTCTTATCAGTAACATGTTTACACCATGTGATTAACTGAACTGGAGTTGGAGGCATTCTCTTCCTCAGCCCAGGCTGCTTCTGGCTGGAAGCCTGAAGTTAAAAAAGGGCATCAGAAACTTTCTCATTTCCCTATTTGGGGGTTTCTGTTTTCCCCAAACTCATGAATAGCAGTGTCTGATCATTTTAGGCAGAAATGAATTAAAAAAAACCACTTAGTTGGTATGTTATTTTTCTGTTACTGTAATAAACCACCATAACCAAGGCATCTTATAGAAAAAGAATTTATCTGAGCTTCCATTTCCAGAGGAATAACAGTCCATCACCATCAAGCAGGAAAGTGTGGCATCAGACTGGCTTGAACAGCAAGCTATGAGCTCACATCTTAAGCCACAAGTGGGAAAGAGAGAGAACAAACTTGGACCAGTGAGTGACTTTTGAAACCTCAGAACCCATCCCCACTGACATATTTCTTTCAGCAAGGCCATACCTCCTAAGCCTCCCTAGACAGCCACTAACTGGGGACCAAGTATTCAAATATCCAGACTATGGAGGAACATCTCATATCACACCCCTGTACTAGATTGGTTATACCTTGCTTTGAGTTTGGAAACTGTCCAAGTACTCTTGTATATTCTTTGGAGACTGCTTTGTTGGGGCTTTCATATCTAAAGTTCTCTTGATGCCAGATTTAATGAAACTTCTCTTGCTGGATATCAAATACAATTTTCATAACATACCATCTTGTCCAAACCTGGATGCTTCCAGCATTTCTTCCTGGAGATGTTCTACTCCAGCCAGAAAGTCCTGCTGACACCAACAGTCTAACTCTTTCAGCCTGGTGGTTCCATTCAGTTGACAGGGCAGGCTTGGGCATCCTCTGGGCTAACAAATGCTTGGAGTCAGCATTGTTCTCAGAACACTTATCTCTTACCTCTTGGACTTTGAAACCAGCTGTCCCATGTCTTTTCCTGCAAGTTTACGGGCATTCCTCTCTAATAGCATCTCACCCTGTTCTGCACCCACTTTCCTCTTCTAAGATGCACAAATCAAGTCTCCAGCAGAGAACAGCACCCCTAGATCTCACCTACAAAATTAATTTCTCTAAAACTAGTCTCTCACAGACTCCTCAGTTCAAAGTACTTTGTATCCTTCAAGAGGGTTTGAGTCTTAAGGCAGCAAAATCTCTCCCATCTCTGCCTCGGTAATGGCACCTCACTTTGAACTATCAGAATATTCAGTCCTCATTTCTGTGTTCTAGTCTGATAGGGCTAGAGCCAGAACTAAAGAAAAAAAATCTCATTAGTGACATCTTGCTCCACAAACGATCTGTGAACAAATCCTGAAAGATACACAGAGAACAAAATAATTGTGCATGGTAGAAACATCTGATTTTTAAGATATGCCTATCAGAATTTAACAGCAATTTTTTTAAAAACAAATCCATTTGGATTAAAGATATTCATTTGCTTGCATGATTTTTGCATCCATTCATTGTTTTAATTCAATGAATAATGAGAGGAACACTGATGATTATAACATATATCTCACCCTCAAAGAATTTTTAATGCAGCCACAATACTGCAAATTTGTAATACAATTTGTGTATACTGAGAGTCTGAGGGGTGGAGAGCAAATGATAGACAGGCATAGGATGACATTACTTCTAGCAGCATATGACTTTAAGGAGGGGCTGAAAGTATGTGTCTTGAGGCATGGATAAGCTTGGATTTTTCTCAGTCTTGAACAAGGGCATTCTAAAGACAAAGACAAAGATGAAAAGGAAGGGGAGGAAGAGGAAAAGGAAGAAGAAATTGGGGACAGGAAAAGTAGGGTTGGGAGAAGAAGGAGGAAGAGGAGAAACAAAGACATTATAGAGAAACTGCTGTGGGAAAGTACATGTTAACAGTTCAGTAGGCTGGCATTAGTGTGAATTCAGGGAACAAATGTGAGAAATAAGTCTGGCCAGAATAGGGGTAACCTCATCAATAACATCTTTCAGTGTTCCAGAGGCTTTGGCATTTCTAGAACCTAATCTTTTTATTAAACTAATGCTGGTTTTGAATTTATTATCTTCAGTTGGATTACATGTACATTCTAATATTATTTTAGAATTATTTTCTTTCTCTTTATTTTACTACCAACAGAATTTCCTACCAATATAATTGCTTTAGGGTCTATGTGCTCTAGGTAATTCTATAATTAATTTTATTCATTGAAAACAAATATTTTTTCATATCAATTGTACTAGTTTGCTTTCTGTTGCTGTGATAAACACTGTGACCAAAAGTAACTTGGGGAGGAAAAGGCTTATTTCATTTTACACTTCCAAGTAATAGTTCATCACTGAGAGAAGTTAGGGCAGAAGATCTAAGAAGAAGCCATGGAGTGATGCTGCTTATTTGATTACATGTCTTACGAACCTTTCTTATACATCCCAAGTCCATCTGCCTAGGGATGGTACCACCCATAGTAGGCTGGGCCCCCTGCATCAATTAGCAATTAAGAAAATGCTCCACAGACATGCTCCATGGGCCATTCTTATGCAGACAATTCTCACTTGAGATTTCTTCTTTCTAGATGATTCTAGCCTGTATAAAATTAATAAAAGCTAGCCAGCACAACTGGCTCCTTGTCAACTTGACACCAGAGTACATTAAATACTATTTAGCCATAACTAGTTTTCCTATTTGTCCGTCCCCAAGATCACATGTTAATATGATGCTATAAAACATAATACAACTTTAAAAGTCCTATAGAATGAAAAAATTCAACATTTTAAGTATTTAATGTCTCTATAAAAGTCTAAGGTCTCTTAACTCTAGGTTTTTACAAAAAACAAAATAATTTATATACTTTCTTATTCCAAGAAGGAAGAACCAGCTACAGTTACAATCAGATCAAAGTAAAACCAAATTTGAACAGAATAAATAGCTCAGTGTGTGACATCTAAGACTTGTGATCTTCTGGGTTCCAAAGAGCTTGGATGACCCCACTTCTGTGGCTCTGCCATCCACAGCACAGGCACCTTATCTACTAAGCTCAGTCTTGAGTCACTCCATACCTGCCATTGTCATTGGTGGTCATCCCATGGGCCTGGCATCTCCCAAATCTAGAGTTACCACTGCAGCTAAGGCTGCATCTGTACAAATGGCCTCCTGGCCTGTTTGTAGGGAGGCATGAATCCCATCACACTGCCAGCCTCAGCCAATTTCCATGATTCCTTCCAACTTTCAAAACCAATACCATGCGGGAAATTCCTACACATTCAAGTTCAATTGCCAGCTAGTAATTCATCCTTGGATCTCTTGGAACCTCAGCTCCTATGTGCTGAACCTTAAGTAATATGTCCTTGACAATTTTACAATACTGCTGGTCTTATATTAATCACAGTAGATTGTCCCAGAAAAGCACAGAAGTGTTCAATTCCACAGATTCTTAATCAAATATATCATACAAAGGGCCCTGATAGAGCCTTTGAGGGACTCTCAAACTTCCTCTGAAACTTCACAGGCCACACCTCCAATGTCTGCACTTTTATCAACATTCTTATCTTCCACACTCCCACAATAATAGCTCATTAAGTTCTGAACACTCACACTTGATTGCTTTTCTAGCCCTAAGCTCCAAAACTTTTCACAATATTTCCCAAAACAGCATGGTCTGTCTCACCATATTCCCCACATTCCCTGAATTCCTGGTCCCAATTTCTCTCCTAAAATGCTTTCTGTTGTGATAAACACCTTGACCAAAGGCAACTTGGGGAAAAAAAAGAGTTTATTTTATCTTACACTTTCAGGTAACAGTTCATCACTGACAGAGGTCAGTGCAGAAGTTCAGGCAGGAACTGAAGCAGAGACCGTGGGGGAGCATTGATGACTAGTTTGTATGCCTGGCAGGTTCAGCTACCTTTCTTATGCAGCCCAGGCCCACCTGCCTTGGAATGACATCCCCCATGGTGGGCTGGGCCCTCCTGCATCAATTAGCAATTTAAAAAAATGCTCCACAGGTCAATCTTAATGGAAGTAATTCCTCAATTGAGGTTTCCTTGTCCCAGGTGACTCTAGTTTATGTCTAGTTGACAAAAACCAACCATCACACTTATCATTATCATCTGCCAGACTAACATCTTGATACTGTGTTGAGAAGTTATGTAATAAATGAAGAATCTAAATGATCACTTGAGGGGCTTTCAAGAAGGCAAATTTGGCCACACAGATGAAATGTTAGGAAGAAGGGAGCAGGCACCACATGGGAAGACTATCGCCTGGTTGAGAAGTAAGAAATATCTAAACTAAGGTTATAGGTTATAGGAACAAAGAGACTAATTTAATGACATTATCCATTTCTAGGTCCCAAAGACAGTTTATTCAAATACTGTCCAATGAGAGATATAGAACAGAAAATATTACTTAAAAAAAAAAAGAGAATGATGTTAATTTTATCTTGTGTAATTCTCCAGAAACCTTTAATGATCCAAGGAAGGAGCCTTCAGCTTTCCAAAATTATGCTAAGACTTAGACCAATGGGCTACCTTTGCCTTCCTTAATATATAGCTTCCATTTCTGATTTATACTTTTTGCCATTTTTCAGGCGGTGGATGAGAGAAGCTTCTCTTATAAGGAACATGGTCCATTTTTGCTCACACTCAATGCTCACACTTACAACTTTTTGACTGCATCCAGCTGAAAGAGAGGCCAAAGGATGGATATATATATATATATATATATATATATATATATATATATATATATAAAAGCTGACTCACCAAGTGTCTTTCTAAAACTTGGAGGCAGGTATGTTCTTTTAAAGTGATAAATGGTCCAAACTTGGTACCACACGACTAATCCCAGCACTCAAGAGGTAAGGAGAGTATTTCAAGAGAGCGAAGCAGTCAGCTGTGCATGACATGCAAGGGTGAGATCTTGATCATTGGAATTGGCAGTGTGAATATCATTGTTGACCTTTGGCAAACAGCGTGGTAGGTATGAAAGAGTGGAGTAAATTCCAGAAAGACACGAGAAAGTGGGATCAGACAGAACAAGTATGAGTCTGTCCTTTGAGGAAAACAGAGTGATTTGAGTATGTAAATGTCACACCCAGCAGAAATGGTGAGACTAAAGATACCTAAGCATAGAAAAAACCCAAGCAGATATTTTCAGGTCTCACAATAGCAGAAACATGTACTCCCTCCATATGTCAGCTAAGAAGTGTGATAGTGATTGAAGAAGGGGTGGTGGGGCCGGAAACAATGGGGGGCTTTAGGGATCCCTACCTAGTAGTTTTGATTTTTTTTTCTGAAGTAAGAAGTCAGTCATCTATTGATGGAGTTTTCCTCAACTATCCAGGTGTTGATAAAGCCATTTTTACAAAATGTAAGGTTGGTCTTACTTATATGGGGACATATGTCCTAGGCCAAAGCCAACTAGAGGATGGGCAGGATCATGCTAAAGTAATGGATCTTATGATATATTTCCTTGATTATACTTCATGTTCTTTACATAGCAGGAGTCAAAAATGTAATACATTTCTCAAACTCACTCTCTTACTAAAATGACCAGTTACTGTCATCATGCCCAACTCCAAGCACAAGGATACAGACATAGGCTGTCAGCCAACTGAAGGGAATCTCTATGTCAGAATGGAAACATCTGCAGCATACCTCAGGAGCCATGCCTTAGAATCTTCATCATTGACTTGGTCAATCACAAGCTTTGTTCATCTCACTTTCTGAATTACCCCACAAGCAACATGCTTGTCTCCTTACCACTGTCAATTTGAGTCTTCATTATCTTTTACTTGGTTATTCTACCTTCCCAGCTCTCTGTGGAAAAACTGGTTATATCACTACCTTAGTTAGACTCATCAGTGACTCCACAATTGCCTTTCTGAAAAAGCCTGTGCAGAGGCTGTAAGCTAATTTTCAATGCATTGCTAATAGGGTTTCCCAAGTTCTCCTCACCTCTTTGGTTTATTCATATATTAGTTTCCCCTTATCCTTGTGTATAAAGTCTGTCAGTAGATACCTCGGACTGTGGTTAGTATCAAATTTAAATATACTATATTTTCCTATGCATATATAGCTATGATAAAGTCTAATTTATAAATTAGGCACAGTCACAGCAACAATAATAATATAAAATAATAGTTATAACAAAAACAGTTGTCCCTTTGTACTCTCCAATGATACCAAAATCTACATATGCTCAAATGTTTTATCTTGATGTGCTTTTTGCAAATAACCTACATATATTCTCTGTACCTTAAATTATCTCTAAATTACTTATAATAGTGTACACAATGTAAATGTTATGTGAAGAATTAGTATACTACATTCTTTAGTAATCATGACAAGGAAAAATTTACAAGTTTAAAACAGACATACCCATACACATACATATGAAGAGGCAGGCAGATGAGAGAGACAGAGAAAGAAACAGAGAGTTATTTTCATACAGCCAGTCTAGCCCAAGCTTACTATATAGTGGAGTCTGACTTTGAACTCTTGATGCTTCTGCTTCAACCTGTGGGGTGTTGATATTACAGATGTGCTCCACCATGCCCAACATATATTGGTCAGTGGTGGCTGAACCTTCAGGTGCAGAGCTGGATGACATGAAGGGCCAACAGCACCATAACAAAATGTATGTGAATCTGTCTCTCTTACTCTTTGTATTCTCACCCTTCTTGTGATGATTTGTCAATTTAATGCCTAAATAAGAGGAAATGGTGATTGATGTAGGCATTGTTATGTAGTATTAGGCTACCAGGTAAGGGTTACTTGAAGGTAAAGCCCTGGCAGATTTGATAGCCCAGAGGACAGCTTAGGTACACTGGAAGAAGGGGTGGTTGGATGACGATCAGGGCTGGACTGAACAGGACCCAGAAAGATTTCATCACACTCAGAGATCAAAATTTATGAATCGTTTATTTCTGGAATCGTCCATTTAATGTTTTCAGACTCTGGCTGAATAGTGCAAACCTTAACTTCGTAAAGCAAACCCACAGATAAGTGAGGGACTGTTGCTTTCCCACTGCTATATCCTGTTTCCTGACCCAGCATTTGCTCTCTCTCAGTTCAAGGTTTTTCTCTTCCAACTCTTCTTGTCGTTTACCTTTTCGTGTAATCAATGTTTGTCTTTCTTAGACTAGTGGTCCTCAAAGAAGCTCTGCTGACACCCGCGACCCACCCTGAGTTGGGCGTTCTCCCAAGTAGTATTCAATTAGTTTAAAAAAGCCATCATTTTTCCGTCCTGTTTCCTACAGGGACCATGTTTTTTTATTCATTCCTGTATCCCAACTTTTCAACACAGTGAGTCGGTCCTTGGTATTCATGACCTATATTTGGAATAACCAAAGGGTTTAATCATGAGCCCCAAATCCTGAATTTTCTACTACATCGCTCGTCATTACTTTTCAGTGTTAATTAAAACGGATCACATAAGCTAAAGCGTGTGCACTGGCTCGATCCTGCTTTCCTGCTCCTGAGAATCAAGCAATTCTCCATGGGCCTAGAGCTAAAGAATGACTAGCTTTTGGGACTTCCGGGGCAGGGCCTACGCTGGGCGGAGCGCTCGCGGGGGTGGGAAAGAAGGCGGGGACTGTAGGCTGCGGCCCCGCCCACGCGTGGGCGACAGGAGGGGCGCGACTCGAGGGCGGGGCTCTCTTCTGGGCGGAGCGCTTGGGTGGAGGGCGGGGTCTCCGGGCGGTGGCCCCGCCCCGGGGCGGCTCCGGGCCAGGGGAAGGCGGGGCTCGAGGCGTGGAGCTCCGCTCGCCAGGCCGCGGCGCTGGTTCGGTCGTGGGCCCCGCGGGTGGCCCCGGTCACCGCCCGCGCTTCGGCGGCCATCTTGCCCGCGCGCGCGGCCCCCGCGGCGGGAGGTGCGGCGTCCGGCCGGAAACGGCTGTGTGGCGGCACGCCACCTCCTCAGGTCAGTGCGTGCGGCCCGGAGCGGGTGTCGGTGTGGGCCCCGGGGTGGCCGCTGCGGCCGCTTCCTCGGAGCCTCGCCGGCGGGTGGCGTGCTGGTCACGGCCCCGGCGGCCGGCGGGCCCCGTGCGGAGCCTTCGGGCGCCCCGCGGCCGCGTGGCAACCGCCCTCGGTGCGCGGCCGCGGCGGGTGTGTGGACGCGCGTCCCCCTTGGGCGAGCGGCTCAGCCGGGTGCCCGGAACGTGGGAGTCGCGATCAGATCCTGGTTTGCCCGGAATTACAGCACGAGGAGTTCCAGTTGTACCCTATTAAATTCTTGTTAAAGGGCCTGTCACCCCGTGAGCTCCGTGCTCTCTGCCTCCACGGATAATGCAGATTGCTTGAGAGGAATGAAGCCTGTATGCCTTGCTGAATTGCTCAGCAAATGACTATTGTCAGCTATTTTGGAATGACTGTTTTAATGAAAATTTAGATGTGTGCAGTGCATCATCTTGGAGATGGTAGTACTGCAAATTTCCTGAAATTGCTATCGCACAGCGATGTAGCTCGGTAAGAAAGTAGCCAAACCCCCAAAGCATATAATGGTTTGTTTTCGCGTTATTATAGTGTATTGAACTTGTGTCCAATAGCCACGTGGGGTTGAGATGTGTTATAAGTACAGACTAGATTCCCAAGATTTAATACAAAATGGTAAAAAGTTTAGTAATTTTTTAAATGTTGGTTGTATATATGTAAATACTTTTGATATGCTAAATTAAGTTAAAAGATATTCTAAACCTGGCGGCGGCGGCGCACGCCTTTAATCCCAGCACTCGGGAGGCAGAGGCAGGCGGATCTCTGTGAGTTCGAGGCCAGCCTGGTCTACAGAGCGAGATCCAGGACAGGCACCAAAACTACACAGAGGAACCAACAACAAAAAAAGATATTCTAAGTTTCACTTGTTACTTTTGAATTGTGCCTGCTAGAGAATTATAGGCCATGGCTCACAGTATTTCTTTTGGATGTTATAGATGTTCTGGTGGTGAACCAGGAACTCTCCATGGTTTTTATTTGCTGAGAAGCCATTGAAGGGGAATGAACACTAAACCTGAAGGTGAGGACCTAAATTATTGGAAACTCCTTCCTCCTCCACGGGTTTTGCAGTGTTTCCAGCATCTGAAAGCATTTGCTCCCTGGACTGTTGGAAAGAAGGGTAGGATGGTGGGGATACCAACATCTGTGCGAAGCAGAGAGCTTATTTATCATCTTGTCTTGGATGTTAGAACTTTGTGAGGTGGAAATTAGGTAGATTTTACACAAGTATGCTGGGAAGGGTCTAAGCTAATTAAGTGGCTAAAGAATTTCCGAGTCCTTATTTGTTTATTTACTTACTTTTCTCTCTCCCGGATTCATATTATGCATGTTAATGAACAAGAACCCATCTGTATTGTGTGTTAGATTTCTTCAGGATGGTTCTAGGCACATTGCTTTCTCTAGGGCCATCTTTGTAATGTGCAGACTATGCGGTAGCACCAGCCTAACCTTTAGAATGAGCAGCCGTTTAAAGCTCTCGGGTCACTTCTTGACATTTGCATTCTTCACTGGGTCCTGTAAATTAGGTAGCTGATCCTTCCTAAAGCATGTGGCTAAGATGGAAATGAACAGACCTGGCACAGAACCAAGCCTTCTGTTCTTGACTAAATGAGAAAGATTTGTTAGTTCCTTTCGAACTCAAAAGTCCTGTGATTTTGTATGCGTTCCTATCATAATTTTGTGGGCGGTCACATATTTTACAAGGATAGCATCAGAATGCTGATTGGTTCTTCACTGAGCGTCATGTAAATCAAAATGTTAAAATTACAGTGCCTTCCTTTGATTTCTGCTGCTGTGGTAAAATACTTTGACAGAAGAACCCTCAGGGGGAAGAGTTCGTGTTAGCTACCTTTCCAGGTTACAGTCCCTCATTTTGGGGACATCAAGGTGACAGGGACTAGGAAGATAAGCAGCTAGTCAAATTACTTTTGTAGTGAAGAGCTGAAATCAGTATTTATTGAGTGCATGCTCACTGCTCAGCTAGCTTTCTCCGCTCTCAGACAATTCAGGATCCCCCTGCCCACTGGAATAGTATCACCCACATTATGTTGGTCTTTCTACTTCAGATAATATAATCAGGATAATCAGTCCCCTTTAGGCAGGCCTGCAGGCTAACCTGATCTACACCATCCCTCACTGAGATTCTCTTATCGGCTGACTCTGGATTATGTTAAGTTGGCTATAACTGGCATGTGCAGTAACCTTACTGTTTCTGAGACAGATTTCCTGTGTCTGAGGTTGGCTCTGAACTCTTGCTCCTCTTACCTCTACCTCACAAATGCCATGGTTACAGGTGTCCACCACTACACCTAGATTTTTCAGTAACACTTGAATTTTTGAATTGTATTTTTCTATATGTAATCTAGGTTTTTTTTATTTATTTATTTTTACTATACATGCTTTGTATCAAGAATAAGATTCCTAAGCCGGGCTGTGGTGGCGCACGCCTTTAATCCCAGCACTCGGGAGGCAGAGGCAGGCGGATCTCTGTGAGTTCGAGGCCAGCCTGGTCTCCAAAGCGAGTTCCAGGAAAGGCGCAAAGCTACACAGAGAAACCCTGTCTCGAAAAACCAAAAAAAAAAAAAAAAAAAAAAAAAAAAAGAATAAGATTCCTATAGTTCTAGGTTAAAGTGTGTTTATATAAGTATTGAGGTGTGTCTCCCCCCCCCCCTCCCCGAGCGTAGCAAGAATCTCAAGACAATGTTTATTAAGAAGCTGCCTCTATTTGTGAGAATATAGGTATGGCTATTATCCTTTACTCTAGTGCGTTGGTTCTCAACCTTCCAAATGCAGTGACCCTTTAATACAGTTCCTCATGTTGTAGTGACCTGCACCCATAAAATTATTGTCATTGCTACTTCATAACTGTGACTTTGCTACTGTTATGAATCATAGTGTAAGTCGGTTTTGGGGATAGAGGTTTGCCAAAGGGGTCACAATCCACAGATGCTGTAGGTGGCATCTAGTTTTTCTTTCTGCTGTCTTAGCTGGTTCCTATTATATGATTTGCTTCCCTTTTTCCTCTGTTTTCAGTTTTCACACTCTTTTCTGTTGACTGTGTCTGTTATCAGAATGCAGCTTTGTTAGAACAGGATTCTATCTGCCCCTGTTGAACACTGTATTCCCAAAGTTGAAAACAGTGCCCACAACATACAAGGTGCTAAATAAGCAGTTACAGAATAAATAGAATACAGTGTATTAAAGTAATCTCCTTTCAGGATGCTGTACTTCTGGGTCTTCTGTCACTAGAACCAATTAGAACAGCCAGTGCTTTGTTCTTGGCCTAGAGCCAGGTTCCACTACCCAGAAAAAAAGAAAAAGTGTTCATTCTTCTGGGCTAGGAAAAGGTGGAAGCATGAGGAAACAGGCAAAACTTTGAAATAACAGTTGTTCAGGAGTCCCTGAACACATGCATTCTTCAGACAGATATTAACCATCTACTAAGTGGCTGGTTCTATCCTGTGTACTAGAGGTACAATGGAAAACAAAGGTATTTCATCTTTTGTCTTGGAAGATATAATCTAGTAGAAGAGACTCAGATGGATTAAAGAGAAAGAATACTAGTCAGTGAGATCTGTTTCTAGACAGGAGAACATGGTTGATTAGAAGTTGAGGCTGGGGCTGGAGAGATGGCTCAGAGGTTAAGAGCACCGACTGCTCTTCCAGAGGTCCTGAGTTCAATTCCCAGCACCCACATGGTGGCTCACAACCATCTGTAATGAGATCTGGCACCCTCTTCTGTGTACATAATAAATAAATAAATCTTTAAAAAAAAAAAAAAAGAAGTTGAGGCTGTTTCCTTAGCCAAGAGTGAGGCAAGTGTTACAGCCAGGGAGAACATCATTTGCAAAGATAAAGTCACTGGGAAAGGGGTGGGTTCTGGAACTGAATAGAAAAACAGTGTAGCTAAAACATAGCAAGTAGAGTATGCCAGAAGGTTAGAGAAACAGGTGAAGGCTGAAGGTATTTACAGGCTGGTAAATTAATTGTGTAAACTGGTTGCTTGTGTTGTACAATGATTATTCTGCCATGAAGAGATGACTCAGTATAGTGCTTGCTACACACTCATGAAGACATAAGTTTGGATCCTCAGAATCTATGTAAAAACTGGGCATGGTGATATGGACCTGTCAGCACTGGAGAGGCTGTGGAGAGCAAAGGAGAATCCCTTGGGTTTGCTGGACTAGTATTGCCAAATAAGTCAACTCCAAATTCAAAAAGAGACCTTGTTTCAAAAAGTAAAGTGTACAAATTGATCTGGGTAGGTTATCTTGAAAAAATAAAAGGACAAGTATTTGGCAGGAGTGAGAAGGAAGCAGTGCATTTGGGAAGAGTAGGGAGTGAATATGGTCAAAATAGATTGTGCATATGAAATTCTCAAGAATTTCTGAAAATATTATATGAGAAAATTTGACAGAGAGTGATAGAAGACATCTAACATGACTTGTGCTCTACATATATTTGCATTGTGCACACTCACCTGTCCACAAGAACACATAAACCATGCATGCTCACACATAGGCACAACACAAAGGTCATTCTGACCTTTAAAGGATCATAGTGGAAAGACGGTTAAGAGAATTGTTGAGCTAGTATCACAGACTAGAAATTATATGTACCTTGATCTCTCCTGCAGTTTATAGTGCCTTGAGAATATCTCAGTGCAGTACCCTGAGATGAGGAGGGAAAGAGGTAACTAATACGGATAATCTAGGGACAAGGAAAGGGAAACAACACACTGGAAAAGGAAATAAAAAAGTCAAAGTGATATGAAGGATGTAATTGAAATGACTGATCCAGAGCTTCAGAAGTGTTAAAGAAGAAAATAAATCCAGTATAAGAATTCCTAAGTGTTGTTTTCCAATCATCTAAATTTTATGAGAGCAGGAGAGATGGCTCAGCAGTAAGAGCACTCTGCTCCTGCAGAGGACCTGAGTTCAGTTTCCAGAACCCACATCAGGTGGCTCACAACAGCCACCTGTAACTCCCATTTATAGGAGATCCAAAACCATTTCCTCGCCTCTAAAGGCATTGCACTTATGTGCATAAACACCAAGACATACATATACACACATTCTTAAAAATAAAATCTTTTTAAAAGTTAAATATATATGAAAATTTCATATACACAGTGTATTTTGACCATATTCACTCCCTACTCTTCTCAAATGCATCCCTTCCTTGTAACTCTTATTAAATTCTTGTCCTTTTTATTTTCTTAAGATAACCCCCAAGTTCATTTTGTACATTTTATTTTTAAAAAACTCTTTTAGCCAGGTGGTGGTGGCGCACACCTTTAATCCCAGCACTCAGGAGGCAGAGGCAGGTGGATCTCTGTGAGTTTGAGGCCAGCCTGGTCTCCAAAGTGAGTTCCCAGAAAGGCGCAAAGCTACACAGAGAAACCCTGTCTTGAAAAACCAAAAAAAAAAAAAAAAAACTTTTAAAGTATTTAACTTTTTAAAAGTTAAGTATGTTATTGAGTCTATGAAATTCTATATTGAGAATTCACATCTAATAATGTTTTCAAGATTAGGAATTTAAAGCAACTATATGTGAGAGGAATACTTATCAAAGTATATCTTTCTTAGGAATATATGTTAGTCAATACCTGATATTTGGAGTATATGTAGGTGGACCATATGTTCACTTTTGGAAAACTGAAACCTGGTTGTACAAATATAATTACAGTGAAATTTGTAAATATTTTGTTAATTTTGTATCTAACCTATTAATTCTTGCCAGCCACTTGGAAATATATAATATTTGTATCTGGTCTTTATTATTCAAATGAGATTTTTTTAAAACTATTCCAGTTTTACTCAAAACTCACCTAGCCTTATAAAATTAAAAACTAAGAGCATCTAATGGCCACATAACTAATTTTCCCAAAGTAAGTGTTATATGTGTACTTCTGATCATAAACAGGTAATTTTTAGGTAGAACACAATCAAGCACTTTTTAAAATAATATATTTATTTTGGCATATATTAAAATGTAATTATACAGTATACTCATGATTTCTGAAACTACTGATGAAATTAAAATTGATATTGAGATTTTAAAAAAGAGTCAGTGTAAAGAGAAATATTCTAGCATTATAAGTGGTCCATGAATGAGTAAAATTGGGGAAGTACTAATCTAAATAACTTCATTATTGAATAGATGAGAAAGTCACCCTATAACTAATTCTAGCAAAGCTAGAATAAATCTATCTCCTTTGTACATTCTAGTTTTTATTCTACAGAAGCCTGGTCCTTATTGTTGAAAGTTGAAAAAAGCCAATGTCCTTGCATGATTTTACACTTCAGATTTGTGTTCTTCATTATATAATACACATAGAGTTAAATGAGTCCAAAGTAAGTGAGTTAACTTGCGCTCAGTAGCTCTCTGTGGCTAGGAATTCCCATGTTTGCACAAACACAGCCATCTGCCATTGAGGAGTGTTCCACTGAGTGCTGCTCTAACCATTGCTTAGGAGTGCGCTTCATGCTGCTACTTTTAAGTTTTCCCCTGTCATGGGTATGGTACTTATTAATTTACTCATCATAGTGAAGTTATTATAACCCAAGGTTAAATTGAAGGTACCAGTAACTGTATAATTAAGATAATTCAGCATGGGAAATAAAGCTAGGATAGGGTTCTCAGATTCATACTAGATCACTTTATTGCAGGAAGTGGTTACTCTTCTTTAATTCATTTTTAATCAAATGAATATTATCTTAAATCTGTGGGTGGAGAGAAAAATACAAATATAGAGAAAAAGAAGGTACTTGTGTAAAGAATTCAACCTAAGGATTGTGCTTTGTTGATATTTTAAACCTCTTATTTTTGAACATTTTCAGTGAATGGACCTGACTGGACTTTTTGAGCCCATCAATAAACATGAGCGGTACCAAGCCTGATATTTTGTGGGCACCACACCAGGTTGATAGATTTGTTGTATGTGACTCAGAACTCAGCCTTTATCATGTGGAATCGGCTGTGAATTCAGAACTCAAAGCTGGATCGTTGCGTCTATCTGAAGACTCTGCAGCTACATTACTGTCAATAAATTCAGATACACCCTATATGAAATGTGTTGCATGGTATCTCAATTATGATCCTGAATGTCTCCTTGCAGTAGGACAAGCAAATGGTCGAGTTGTACTTACAAGTCTTGGTCAAGATCATAACTCTAAGTTTAAAGATTTGATAGGAAAAGAATTTGTCCCAAAACATGCTCGACAATGCAATACTCTCGCATGGAATCCACTGGATAGTAACTGGCTTGCTGCTGGTCTAGACAAGCACAGAGCTGACTTTTCAGTTCTGATATGGGATATCTGCAGCAAATATACTCCTGATATTGTTCCCATGGAAAAAGTGAGACTTTCAGCAGGTGAAGCTGAAACAACATTATTAGTAACAAAACCACTGTATGAGTTAGGGCAGAATGATGCTTGTCTATCTCTTTGTTGGCTTCCACGAGACCAGAAACTTCTCCTTGCTGGCATGCATCGTAACCTCGCCATATTTGATCTTCGGAACACAAGCCAGAAGATGTTTGTAAATACAAAAGCTGTTCAAGGAGTGACAGTTGACCCATACTTCCATGATCGTGTTGCTTCCTTCTATGAAGGTCAGGTTGCAATATGGGATCTTAGAAAATTTGAGAAGCCAGTTTTGACTTTGACTGAGCAGCCAAAGCCCTTGACAAAAGTAGCATGGTGTCCAACTAGGACAGGTCTGCTTGCCACTTTAACAAGAGATAGTAATATTATTAGGCTGTATGATATGCAGCATACACCCACTCCCATTGGGGATGAAACAGAACCCACAATAATTGAAAGAAGTGTGCAACCTTGTGACAATTACATTGCTTCCTTTGCATGGCATCCGACAAGTCAAAATCGAATGATAGTTGTGACTCCCAACCGAACAATGTCTGACTTCACTGTTTTTGAAAGGATATCTCTTGCCTGGAGCCCGATTACATCATTAATGTGGGCTTGTGGTCGTCATTTGTATGAATGTGCAGAAGAAGAAAGTGATAATTCCTTAGAAAAAGATATAGCAACAAAAATGCGCCTCCGGGCTTTATCAAGGTATGGACTTGATACAGAGCAGGTATGGAGAAACCACATTTTAGCTGGAAATGAAGACCCACAGCTCAAGTCACTCTGGTATACTCTGCACTATATCCTTTGTCCTGTTAACTTTTTGAGGCAAACTGGGTAAACATGATGAATGTTTTATATACAAACACAAGTTATATAATCTAAAATTCTGAGGTAAAATTATTTAAAACTGTTGAAAGTTTTAGTTTGTGAACTGGGGGCAGGAAAATGGTCAGTAAAGTGAACTGTCTTATTTGTATAGATTCTATGAATTTAATTTAACTTTGAAATATTTTATTATGCATAATTACCAGTATTTCCTATGCATTTAAATACTTATGAAGCAGTATACAGAAGATATGGATCAAAAATCTCCAGGCAACAAAGGATCATTGGTTTATGCAGGAATTAAATCAATAGTAAAATCATCTTTGGGTAAGAAAATTCCATTTTATATTTTAAATACATTTATTACTTTTGGACTCTTTACTTGATTCTTAGTTGATTAAGATTGTTTCAGCACTGTGTATATAAATACCTCTGTCCCTCTGGGCTTTCTGATGTGCTATTTTAGTGAATGGTTAAGTATATTGAGTGCATTTATACCCAGAGGCTTTGTAGAAGGAACTTTGATCCCTTCCAGGTGACACAGACCTTTCTTAAATCGACTCATTTACTATTCCGTGCTGTTTATTTGAAGACCCACTTTGAGTTCATTTATAAGATGCTGATTGTTAGCCACGATTATATCACAGCATCTTGTGTTCTAAAGACTTAAAGATCTCTAAAAGATCCCTTTGATTTTGCTTCCCAAATACTTTCACAAGGACTGTGATATGACATGAAGTATGGCATAACTTGAAGAATACCTGGAAGTCCTTGATGAGTAAGTGAAGGAATCAATTAATGGATAAATTAATGTAAGATTTAAATTGATAAACCATTTACAAATAAAAGATCCCCCCCACACCCCACCCCACCCCAATCTACCTTCAAACTGGTTGCTTTAAGCAGTTGTTCTTACTCTTTTTATTGGAATTAATTGGGACAATGTTATATTGTCTCTTAGGGTTCAACCTCCACATTTTATTAGTCTATTTGTACTCCATCCAGTTAAGGTGCTAGAAAAATCATTCGCATTATTTAGTCAAAGCCATAGCAGAAATAATAAGTCCAAGTAGATTTTTTTTTTATAGGACTTGCTTCACTGTGCTACAAGTAGCACTGAATGCACAATAACATGCTCTTTTAGAGTAGGTTTATTATTTCGGTTAAGCTGCTGCGTTTGTTATAATGGATTTTCTTTCTGAGGACTTTGAAGTTACTTTGATGCACAGTGCTGAAAGATGAACAGCCAGCTTCAGATCTATTTCATTTTGGTGTTTTTTCCCATTAGAACTACACCAGAAAGAGTAACCTTTATCATATAATAAAATAAGTAAGTTTAATGAGAAACTGCCTTATTTATTAATAGAAGTAAAAAGGCAGGCATAATATATGATTACCATTTATAAACCTGAATATACTATGATTTGTGAGTTTAAAAACCACTGCCACAGAGAATTAAGTACTGGCCAGGTAGGTGGTGATGGCACGCACCTTTAATCCCAGTACTTGGGAGGCAGAGCCAGGCAGATCTCTGTGAGTTCGAGGCCAGCCTGGCCTACAGAGCAAGATCCAGGACAGGTACCAAAGCTACACAGAGAAACCTGTCTCAAAAAACAAACAAACAAACCAAAAACAAAGAATTAAGTACTATGGTGATAAAATTTATAGTATTGGGCAATGGGCTAAGAGTCCAGAGTACAGGAGGAATATAACCAGAGAGCAAGCAGTATGTTGGAAATACCGGTATTTTATGGGATAGATGGAATTATTCAAGGACCCAAAGAAGGGCCTTAAAGTGGAGAATGGTGGTGGAATAGGAAAACCATGGGAAGCTTATTCGTGCAGACAAGGGAAAGAAGTCACTTCATACTTTAGATCCACTTGACTGAGACAGCTGAACAGTATGAAGAGAAATCATCAACTATAAATAACTAAACTAGGCTAGAGAAGGGAGGAATAAAATGGTAACTAGTGGCGGGAGCTAACCTAGAGTAGAGGGGAGGGCTGTTGTTGCTGTGTTTGCAGTTTCAACATAAGATTAAGCATGCTTAAATTCTGATTAGAAAAAGCCATGCATGTGTGTGAATGGGCATGCACATGCTACTGCACACATGTGGAGGTCAGAAGACAACTTTTGGAAATTAGTGCTGGCCATCCACCTTGCCTTTCCTACTGTGTATAAACTTCATACATTAAGTAGTCTTACCAGTCCATGATGAATTTCCTCTCTTTCCTTTCTGTTTCCCAGAGTGCTGAGATTCAGGTCATTCCATCTGGCCTTCTGTGGGAATTCTAGGGGATGGAACTCAGGCTCATAGGCTTGTAGCTAGGACTTAACTGCTTAAGCTATTTCTCCCACCCCACTTCCTGTTTTTAATACGGCAGAAGGTTGTATAATAAAAGGCTTGGCCAGCTTTCCACCCAACACAGTGAAATTTTTTTTATACTTGAAAAAATTTAACTTTGATCTAGAAAAACTTATATGTTTAAATTGATTGAAAGAAGCAAATTCAATAAGATTTTTTGTTTTCTTAACACCATAGTATTCTTATAGTGTATTATTTTATCACATATATATATTTTATACACATACGTGTGTGTGACATATACGAATGCATATTATCTGATTGATTTGAGACTTTTTGAGCTGTTATTTTAATGTTTGAGTATGCTTGTTCCTTTTGTAAGCATTAATAAGATACTGATTCTGTTAATATGGGCAATATCAGATTCAGTGAAAAGTTTTTCATTTTTGTGTTGCATATCATGCACAGATTTTATTTCTCTTTCATAGATATGTTAAAATTTTATAGATATTAAAAATTGTAGTATAACGATCCATTTGAAATTCATGGTATCACATTTCTTTTTTGATCATCCTAATTAGCCACAGCATAGTTGTCAAGCTAAGAAAGAATCTCTGAGATGCCAGAGTTCAATTCATTAACTTAAAGATATTCTATTTAAAAATAAGTAATTTGGGGCTGGAGTTGGGAGAATACTTGCCTAGCATGCAGGAAGCCCCAGGTTTATTCCCCAGCATTGCATATAGCTGAGGGTGTTGGTGAACTCTGTAATCCCAGCTCTTAGGAGGTGGAGGCAGAAGGCTCAGAAATTGAAGGTCATCCTTGGCTACATAATGAGTTCAGGGCCAGTTTGGACTACATGAGAGCCTGTGTCAGGGGAAGAAGTCATTTTGGTGGGAGAGTGGTACTCAGCAATAGATTGGTACTTAGCCTACGTGAGGTCGTGACTTCACTCCCCATCTCCAACCTCTCTACCTCCCACCCCCCAGAGAAAAACCCTTTTGACTGGTGATGTAGCTCAGCATCAGCACCTGCTTAGCACATTCAAGGCCAGGTTTAATCCACAGCACCACAAAATAACTAATTCATATATAGTTATTTAATTAGTTTATTAACTCACCTTACAGCTTTTCCATAAAGCGAAAAGATATAGTTTAAAATACTAACATGGGTAATATTTTAGACTTGTCACAAACCACCATCAAGGAGATAATCACACAAGCTACTTAAAAGTATGAATTTTAGGTATTGTGGAAAGCTTAGACCTATTTTTATTCCTTATAAGGTATTTAGACTAAGTGATTTTTATTTATATACATAGATATACATATATAAAGTTTAACTTGAAAATGACAGCTAAGTTTTAAATATTTTTCTCTATATAATTTGTTGTCTGTCTTGAAACAGGGTCTCTCTGTGTAGTCCTGGCTGTCCTGAAACTCAGTGTATAGACCAGGCTGGTCTGGAACTCATAGAGATCCATTTGCCTTGGCCATCATGCTGGGATTAAAGGCATGCACCACCACACCCAGCTATTTTTCTCTTTTTAATGTTTATTTATTTTTTTTTATCTCTTGACAGATTAATTGTGGCTAGTCAGCTTTGGATCCTTTGCTAATATTCTATAACATAGAATATCTCATTGTCTCCATGAGTCAAGTCTGGCCACTGCTCAAAGGCTCACAAAACTAAAATGAACATTGTGGCTAAATGTTAATATTTCCTTCTAGAGATCAGAGTACTCTTCCAAATTCATGCGCTTGTTGGTTAAGTTCAACAACCACAGAAACAGGTTTAAGGCACATGTAGGAGATAAAGTTCCTAGGAATGGGAAAGAATTGGATTTAGATAAGATTTGGCTTTAGATAGAAAGATGCACACATCCTTTACTGCCAGAGGCGGGGGTAGTCTTTAGGATTTAGAGACCAGAGGCTGAGAGGCCAAGGCTTCCTTGGAGTTACAGTTGTAGCACCAAGCTATGCCCCTTTCTCCTCTCGGTTGGTGGCCAGTGCCTACTCATGGCTCCCGAAGGTTGTTCACAGTTCTTTGCTTCTCACAGACTCCCTTACCAATATGGCAGCTCTGACTGCTTTAAGACCAAGAGATCTCTTTTCTACTGCTTCTCTTCTTTGTAGACTCTCTTTAAGGGTTGACCTGATTAATTTAGGCTGAGACCATATAACCAGCCATTGAGTCACTCAGAGTCAATTGAGTAAGGACCTCAGTTAGCTCTATCTGTAAAATTCCTCCATCTCTGCTATGCTTTGTTGTCTAGACACAAACCACAGATTCAGCTCAAATTCCAGAGGGGGATTATCCAAGGGTGTGTTTCCCAAGCTGTAAGGAACCCTGAGACCCTACTTCATCCTGCCTACAATCAGTGGATTGTAGACACACCCAGGGCTTTCCTATGTAGCTTTGGCTGTCCTGGAACTAGCTCTGTAGACCAGACTGGCCTTAGACTCACAGAGATCCACCTGTATCTGCCTCTGGAATGCTGGGATTAAAGGCATTAGACACCACTACCTGGCAAACTCACTGAATTCTAAAAGCTCATTTATTTGCTGTTGATCTAGTTATTTATATAAGTATCATTGAGTTATATATAAGTATATAAATATATAATTGTTGTAAGTTACATGTGTAAATTGCTAAATAAAGGAAGTTTGTTATATGGATACTCATGTTTCCTCATGCATAATTTAATTTTTTTGAAAATACTTTTTGTATTTTTGACAATTTGATCATAAAACTTTCTAGAACATTTAGGAATGTGTTATAATTGATAAAGTCCCTAAACTTCATGTTTGTACGCTTTGTCTTTATTTGCCTAAATGAAATTACTTTGCCTTTATAACCAACTGCCATGATTTCAGTGTAATGCTATAAAAATAGTAAGTTGTTTTCTTTAAAAAAAAAAAAAAAGATAGTATACAGTTTTCTAATTTCATAGCAGAGTGAGACATAGTTAGGTCATTCCCATTGGATTTTCTCTTTATGATCTACCTTGAAGTCCTTTGGTGACTGTAATCTCCTTTTCACGCTTGTGGATAGTTATAGAAAACATAACAGTCGGACAAGGGGGTCCAGCCCTGTCTTGGTAAGGCATGTGACTGCACATACACAGCAGCAAAGGAAGAGAGCTCAAGTGCCTGGCTTTCCAAGGCAGAGGGCATGCCTTGTAGATGAACTAACTCAACTCCCTACTCTGTTGGAGCTTGTTCTAGTGAGAGGACAGATGTGAGAACTGATGGTCAATGCTGTCTGGAGGACAGAGGAAACAAGGGGTGAGTTAGATAAGCGCTATGTATTTTAGAGAGTTGAAGCAGCATCTCAGCTTAGTGGGCCTGAACATTCATTCTTATAGCAATAGCTTCTTAGTACTTCAACTGTGCTGTAAAATGTTTTATTTAAAATTTCAGTATGCTGCTTATTTATGCTATTGTAAGATTATGGCTGAGAAATTGAATATTCTGAATGTTGTTGAAATGTTTTTTTGTAAAACTGAAGTGTTGCCTAATATATTTCAAAATAATAATAAACAGACAATATAAAATGTTTTCTGTTTTTAGGAATGGTGGAAAGCAGCAGACATAATTGGAGTGGCTTGGATAAGCAAACTGATATTCAGAACTTAAATGAAGAGAGGATTTTAGCATTGCAGCTTTGTGGGTGGATAAAGAAAGGAACAGATGTAGATGTGGGGCCCTTTTTGAACTCTCTTGTTCAAGAAGGAGAATGGGAAAGAGCTGCTGCTGTGGCTTTGTTCAACTTGGATATTCGACGAGCAATCCAAATCCTGAATGAAGGAGCATCTTCAGAAAAAGGTATTAGGTTATGTTCTGAGGAGTGGCAGTTCATAGACTCTGCTAAAGAAAGGATGTGGATAGTTTTCAGTTACCTAGCCACATCTTCTGCACATTTTTATTGAAAGGGAAAGTATATAGTGCTAAGCAGTAAATATTAGCCAGTCCCATATTTATATGCCTCAGGATAGGTCATTAAAAACAAAAGGTTCTTTTTTTTTTTTTTTTTTTTTTTTTTTTTTGGTTTTTCGAGACAGGGTTTCTCTGTGTAGTTTTGCGCCTTTCCTGGAGCTCACTTGGTAGCCCAGGCTGGCCTCGAACTCACAGCGATCCACCTGGCTCTGCCTCCCGAGTGCTGGGATTAAAGGCGTGCGCCACCACCGCCCGGCAAAACAAAAGGTTCTTAAATGACATTTTAATAATAAGTTTTCCAGCATGTATTTCCATTTTCATTTTAAAGAAGGATCATATACATTAAGGAATGTATGTTGGAACTGCTTTTGTTTTTGAGCACCCTTACTACAAACATCTAAATACATTTTACTGTATACTTTCTCTTTTGGTAGGAAACTAAATGATATTTTTGTTTAGACCGATATAGATTCTTATGAAAAGCACATTGTGATCTGGAAAATGTTCCTACTTGAGTCTGATTAAAACATGTTTGTGTAGCAAAGAAAGGAAAGAAGGAATGAAAGAAAGAAACGAAGGTGATAAAGTTTCAATTTGCCAGACATCCTTAGAGAAACAGATCAGTCAAAAACCAAGACCACCTTTGTTTTGTTTTTTTTTTTGTTTGTTTTTTTAGATGGGTTTTCTCTGTGTATCCCTGGCTGTCCTGGAATTCAGTCTGTAGAACAGGCTGGCCTTGAACTCAGAGATTTGACTGCTTCTGACTACTGAGTGCTAGGATTAAAGGTGTGTGCCGCCACCACTGCCTGGCAAGTTGTGATTTTTGTTTTGTTTTTGTTTTGTTTTGATTATCAGGTATATAGTTCACTTAAAAATTCCTAAGGTGTATATGGCTATTTATCTTTAATACATATAGAAAATTATGAGTTTCAGAATACTAAATTCATACTTGCTCTGGCCAACCTTTAACCCATTCATAGTTCATATATAAACATAGTTCAATATAAACATGCCATTGACTGTAAAATATTTATTTACATTCTAAAAGTTAAAAAAGTTAATCCTTTAGCCTGAGCATCTTTACCTTTACTTCAGGGAAAGCCTTCTGCACTTGATAGTACGAGAGGTATGTAATGCCGTTAAAAAGAACAACAACACACAGAAGACCCTGAGTTCGATGTGTAGCACTGCCCTCCCTCCCGCAAAGGGGACTCTATTTCTAATTCAGTTTTGCTACAACCTGAAAGCATACTTTCCTATTATGTGTACCTGGAAAATTTGGTATTCATATGCTTTTGTTTTAAAAGACTTAAAGCTTTAAGAGTAGGCAGGGGAATGAAGCACCAAGTATCTTGGAAGACATTTTTGTAAAAGTGAATAATGAAGCTGCTAAGAATAGAAAGTGGGGGCCGGGGGTAATTGTTTTAATTGGAAAAGAAAGAATGTAGAATCAAGAGCTGTAAGAAAGGTAGACAATGCTTAAGAAAAAAGACAAGGGAGATCGTAGCTTTCACAGTTGGAGCGAAAACTTAGAAGGCCATGCAGACCTGAAGAGCAGGTTGGCAGCTTCTAAGCAGTCCTGTACACCACAGAGCAACTGTCTAAAAATCATTGGTAACAAATGCTTTGTGTCAAACATGTCTAAGTGCAGTTTTGTGATAGTTCTGATAGCTCATTTTGGCCTAGAAATTTTTCTAAGTGTATTATAATAAAAATACTGAAACACTGTTTTTCTCCAGTTGACACTTTGTATAGCAGTATATGTATTATATAATTAGAAGTATGGCTGGGTGGTGGTGGCGCATGCCTTTAATCCCAGCACTTGGGAGGCAGAGACAGGCGGATCTCTGTGAGTTGGAGGCCAGCCTGGACTACAGAGCAAGATCCAGGATAGGCACCAACTACACAGAGAAACCCTGTCTCAATAAATAAATACACAAATAAATAAATAAATGATTAGAAGTAGGAAAATAAGAACACTTTGAAACTGACAGTGGTGGGGATATCCATTTGCTATCAGTACTCTGAGATAACATAGATGACTTTACTGAGAAGGGGGGCAGTGATTGGGTAAGATGCTCTTACCTGTCTCCATTTAGATTCCAAATAATAATATAACACAAAGGAGACAGCTGGACAGAGAACTTGAAAGTTAAATGCTGTACTTGCTGCTGTGGAAGCAGCCCAGTGGTAAAGCATGCCAATAGGATTCTGCGTTCGATGTCCAGTACAGCAGAAACAAAGTGATGATTATGCACAGAATTACACGTGTGTATATGAACTATTTTTTTTTTCTTTCTACTCTACCAAATGTAACAGTCTTAATTTTTTTCTTATTCAAGTGGGCTTCTTTTTTGGGATAAAATTCACCCACTGATCACTGTGTTGAGAATTGAAAAACTGTGGGGAAAGAAGTGATGAAGCTTCTGATTGGTTGATTAGCTGTATATGTTGAACCTACAGGAGATCTGAATCTCAACGTGGTAGCCATGGCCTTGTCAGGGTACACGGATGAGAAGAACTCGCTCTGGAGGGAGATGTGCAGCACACTCCGACTGCAGCTCAACAACCCGTACCTGTGTGTCATGTTTGCCTTCCTGACAAGTGAAGCGGGGGCTTACGACGGGGTCTTGGTAAGTGCTTTGCTTTCCCCAGACGCTCCTTTGAATTACAACAGCTTTGCTCTTTCTAATTCTGTTAATACGGATTTTAGCCACAGAACCAAGACTATTTCATCCTTTCCTGAAGGACTGAGCTATAGAAATGTACAACTATAAACATGTACACGTATTTGCTGTGTAAATCGTGTATGTGATGTGTATGTGTGTACAACTGATGATCAGTCAGTCAGTTTTGGCTAAGGTGTCTGTACATCTTAAGTTAATGTTGGTCATTTTCAGACAGTTTCTGTTTGGAAAACAATTATATAACCACCCGATTTACCCCGGACTACGTTTGATTTAGTCTTCCAGGTACTTTAGTCCCGTGTGTGAGCACATCATTTCTTCCTTGTCAGGAAGTGTGGTTTCCTTCCCCGTTTCAGTTGGTAGTCAGGAGCTTCACATCAAACCTCTCTGCTTTGCATTCTCTGTCTTCTTTCCAGCGATGAAAAGAGCTTTCTCTGTTAAGATTTAGTCCTCTGTTTGCTATTAGAGCATTTCTTATAAAGGATGCATTGCTTCAGTAATTGGCAATCTATAAGATTTGTAAAAACTTGTATTTTACTGAGCTATCATACTGAAAATTTAAATAAATGTTAGTGTTTATTTTGTCAGTGTCCAGTTTATTTTGTCCATTTCTTTTAATAAACTTTTAGTAAACCTTTCTGAACTTCAAATTAATATCAAGGAATGTTTATTTTTAACTGTTATTACTACATTTGTTAACCAGATTTTTAAGTCTTGTGTTTGAGCTAACAGGATACTTACGGCAAGTGCTAGGGAATGAGACTGTTTAAACATTACATTTTTGTGTTTTAATTTGTTACCTATAATAAGATCCCTTCTTCTCTTATACCAAAAGGGAGAGCTGAGAAGGAAGGTCATATATCCAAGCTATTTCAAGAATGTATGTAGTTTGATGTCTGTGTACTTTCATTTTATTTTTTATATTATATTTATGTGAGTGCTGAATTTAGAAGCCAGGTAAAGAGCCAGTCTTTGTTCTGCCACAGTTTAATCTTAGCTATTCAGTTAACTTTCAGGGCTCTAACTTTCTCAGATATAAAGACAATAAAGTGGGGATCAACTGAAAGGAAAACTTCAATAGAATGATTTTGATAGAATTTGCATCTTTTTGCTACCTATAAATTTTTTTCTTATTGCAAAATGACTCGTACATTTCTAAATTTATAGTAATATTTTCAAAGTAATTTTTTCTAATACCAATTAATAAAATGTTGCCTCTGAAGAGTCGGCTGCAAACCACCTATATTGAACAGAAGTGTCTGTTTATAGGTTTTAGGCTTTGTGTTTAAGAGTTATAGTTTTTTTTTTAAAGGTAGGTTTATTTTTATTTTGTGTCTGTGGGTGTTTTTCTGGATGTATGTCTGTGTATTATATGTGTGCAGTGGCAGAGGAGGCCAGCCAGATGTGAGTCTCAGATTCTCTGGAACTGGAGTTCAGGTGTTTGTGAGCCACTGTGTGGGTGCCGCATAATTAAACCTGGGGCCCCTGGAACAGTAGCCAATGTTCTTTTTTTTTTTTTTTTTTTAATTTAATTTTTTTATTTAAGAATTTTTAAAAATTCATTTTACATATCAACCACAGATTCCCCCTCTCATTCTTCCTCCTGACCCTCTCCCAACCTCTCCTCCCCCATGACCCATCTCCCATCCCCTCCTTCAAAAGGATAAGGCCTCCCATGGGGAGTCAGCAAAGCCTGGTACATTCAGTTGAGGCAGGACCAAGCCTGGAGGCAGGACCAAGGCAGGACCCCTGCATCAAGGCTGAGCAAGGTATCCTACCGTAGGTAATGAGCTCCAAAAATCCAGCTCATGCACCAGGGATTGATCCTGATCCCATTGCCAGGGGCCCCTTAAACAGACCAAGCTACATGACTGTGTCCCATATGCAGACGGTCTAGTCCGGTTCCATGGAAGTTCCATAGCTGTTGATCTAAAGTTTATGATTTCCTGCAAGCTTTGTTCAGTTGTCTGTAGATTTCTCCATCATGATCTTGACTTCCCTTGCTCATATAATCTTTCTTCCCTCTCTTCAACTGGACTTCTGGAGGTTGGCCTGGTGCTTGGCTCTGGGTCTCTGCATCTGCTTCCATCAGTGACTGGATGAAGTTGCCAATGTTTTAACCACTGAGTCATCTTTTCAGCCCCAAGTTATTAGTATTGTTAATAAAATCTGTACTGGTATACCCAGTTCATAGATTTCCTACATTTGGTGATTAATTTTATGTTCTTCAAAATTGATTGCTTTGAAAGAAGGATTAGACGTGGCTTATAGTTTATATTAATATTATAGAAGAATATTTTAAAATATATATAACTGAATTAGGCAGGTCTGTGTTTGAGAGGTAAATCTGTACTATCAATGACAATGACTTTAATACTGTGTTTCCTAATAGTAACATCAGAAAAGGCTTCTTTGGCAATTGGTGACTCTTCCAACATCTGAATATATATACATATGAAAATGTATTTATATATATATATATATATATATATATATATATATATATATATATTTGTAACACATGAAAATAAACTTACATATTAGGTACATATTTAGTCTCTGTAAAAACTGAAAAATGAAAGCATGTACAATTGTTTGTTTATTTGTTTTTCCAGTATGAAAACAAAGTTGCAGTACGTGACAGAGTAGCATTTGCTTGTAAATTCCTTGGTGACACTCAGGTGAGAACTGACTCAGTTCTATATTTGAGGTGATTACTGGTTACTATGAATTATTTTAAGAAACTAATCTTTTAATCATTATGTACCTAAAAATTTTTATATAAAATCTAAAAAGATAATTATTACATTGAAATTATAAGTATACATGTAATATCTAAATTTGTTTTAGAATGTTGACTTGATGTTTTAGTTTAATTTTGCTTTTAGAAGAAAACTTAGCAGATACAAATTTTAAATTTGTTTTAGTAATGCTATACATGGATCTTTGATTTCAGTCCCTAAACACTTCCTGCTGCCTCTGAGGGCTGTGAGGATGAAACACACACAGATGCATTGTAATGCCGTTGTAATGACAGCGTTGGGGAACTGAGGAAGAATGTTGGCTGGGGTTTAGAATAGGATGAAATTAGACCATGTAAAGGAAGTAGTTTTTATTGATGATTTTCAACATGTCATTGCAGTTCTATGATTCTGTTTCATACTACCACGAGAGACAAGAGCACACTTCCCTTAGAGTTAGCCATCTATTGTAGCTAGAGTTTTCCTGCCTTGTCCACAGTCAGGACAAATCTTTGTCACCCGCCAGTCCCACAGCCGCTCAGACTCAACCAAGTAAACACAGAGACTTATATTGCTTACAAACTGTATGGCCGTGGCAGGCTTCTTGCTAACTGTTCTTTTATCTTAAATTAACCATTTCCATAAATCTATAACTTGCCACGTGGCTGGTGGCTTACCGGCGTCTTCACATGCTGCTGGTCATGGCGGCGGCTGGCGGTGTCTCTCCGCCTCAGCCTTCCGCTTCCCAGAATTCTCCTCTCTCCTTGTCCCACCTACTTCCTGCCTGGCCACTGGCCAATCAGTGTTTTATTTATTGACCAATCAGAGCAATTTGACATACAGACCGTCCCACAGCAATCTATAATCATAGGAAATGTCAGTTTTGAAATGATTCTGGGAACTAGTTAGATAGCATAGTTGAAAACTCAGTGGAATCCCCTAGAACCTGTGGAAATACCTGCCTGGGTGTACGCATGTAACCCCAGGGCTGGGTGGCAGAGAAGACATCTGATGTCAGTCTCCCGCCTCCACACATACCCTTGCATACATGTCACACTAAAATAAAGTGATTATGGATCCTGTAGTGGAACTTGAAATAGATGTAGACTTTTTAGTACATGTCTAGATTTTGGCAAGAGTTTCTGTCTTAAAATGTTTTCCATCAAGAATAAAATTGTTCTAAATATAGTAATTCTCAGTTATAGAATGTGTAGTGAAACAGATTGCATTAGAAAAATCACTTTGAATTTTTTCAGTTAAATAAATACATTGAAAAGCTGACCAACGAAATGAAAGAGGCTGGCAATTTGGAAGGAATCTTGCTTACAGGCCTCACTAAAGATGGAGTGGACTTGATGGAGAGTTATGTGGATAGAACTGGAGATGTCCAGACGGCAAGCTACTGCATGTTACAGGTTAGTGCAGTCTAACACTGGTCTTCTGAGCCAAAATGCCAAGCCATACTCTGCATGGCCTTTATCTCCTCAGCTAAAGCACACATGCTCTTTTCCTTGCTTAGGAGTTTTGGTCTGTAGTTTGACCTTGTTGATCTGTTGAGGACTTGGGTTGTATCTTACTGCCCTTGATCTCATCAGCTTATCCAGGTTTTTCTTTCAGTCTGAGAAATACCTGTCTTGACTGCATCTGAGTTTATGTGAAACTCAGATGGAACCAGAGCCTCAGGTCAGAGGCCAACCCATCTTCCATAAAGGACTCCCTCCCCTGATGTGAACTGTGGTTTCATTTGAACAATAGAAGATAAGTTATACTTCAATTCTTTTAACCTTAGTGTCCTTTTTATTACCACCAGGGTAATTTTAATAACTAGTTCATCAACATTTTTTTTTCATTGCTTTAATAGTCCAGTAGTTAAACCAGATTCCAGGAAAAGGGTGCTTTCTGCTTTACCTTTGTGGGAAACTTGAGGTGTGTCTGCTACGTTCAGTAGCCCTCCAGCAGTCATAGCCTTTCATGCATGAGCGCCTCTTTCCTTGGTGCCGCCGCCTTCTTTTTATGTGCAGGCCTGCATTCCCTGGGTAAACCAGTCAAAAATGTGCTTGCCCCTCCCTTCAGCTTATATAAAACATCAAGCTACCACCCATGTGAGCAAAGGTGTTCCACCATATCACTTTTCTCATTGGAGGAGATGTTTGTCTTTTAAATGAACTACTGATATATGGCTACAGAGTGCAGATGGGTTAGTAATAGCACAATTTGAAAAATGTTAAAATGCAAACAATCAGTACATAATGTGACCTTTAAAACATCTAGTCTGATAATTGCTGCTATTCAGTTGAGATGTTTCCTCTGTGTATATTTAATTAGATTAACTCTACTATCAGGCTGTTTTCATTTGGTTTGTCCCCTTTCCTTTTGTCCCTTGGTTTTTCCTGCCTTATTGTGTACCCATTGCTCCTTTCTGTATTTCCCCTTATGTCTCCTATTGGCCTCTAGCTATGCCTTTCTTGTTGTCTTTTTGTTAAATGTGATGCTCTGGGTCTCCCAATATGCATCCAGAACTCATCTGAGTCCCATTTCCCTCATACTGCATTTCACACCTGACGTATCGTACCAGCCCCCCTTTCCTACCTCATATCTAGCCCTGGGCTTTTCTTAAACTTCACATTTTACATGTATTATGATAGTGTAATTTTATTTATGCATCTTTTCCTTTGTCCAGCCATCATATATTTTGTTCTATACTTTATAAGCTCCAACTTACAGTGTCATTTTTGTTTTAGTTAGTAATTTGTTTGTTCTATAAATTATAAAAAGAAAGGAATTACAGACTTTTATTTGTTTGTTCATTACTGTTCCTAGTGTCTGTTCCTCCTGTGGATATGAGCTTAATCTTCTTTCATCACCTTGTTTATTCTCTAGCATTTCTTGTAGTACAGGTGATGGCCCAGCTTACATTTAACAGAAGCATCTAGTTCATCTCGGTTTTTCTTGCAGTGCTTTAAAGAGATGCTTTTATATTCATCTGGCCTCTTTGGTTCAGATGAGACATTAGTTGTTTTCCTTCCAATGTGGGATGGTTCATTTCTCCCTGGATTTATTTCAAGAAGCCCTGTGATTTTTCAGGAAATTGTTTGGGTCTATTATTTCTGATTCTTTATCTCTTCCGCACTCTTGTTCTCCTTTTCTTCTTGGCCTTTCTGTGCATAAACAAGTTGAGCCTGGGGTGCTGGTCGTCATCTTCTTTCCTTTTTATTACTTAGCTCCTCTTCTTCAGTGGGACTATTTCTTTTCCTCTTTTCTCTTGTTTGGAGACAGGTTCTCATTGTGTAGCCGTGGCTGGCCATGGATTCATTTTGTAGGCCACGCTGGCATCAGCCTGTGTCTACTTCTGTGTGCTGGGTTTAAAGGTGTGTACTTTCATGCCCAGCTTCAACTGGAAAACTAATGTTGGCTTGTTTATTTGTTCTTCTCTCTATCACTGCCCTTGGCCATTAAACTTGCCAGGAACTTTTTTTTCTCCTATATCCATAAGTATTTTTAAAAATAAACTTTGTTATAGTTTATATACCTTATTTACTCACTAGTTTAAGGGATTATTTTCCTTAAGTCTTTTAAGTGTTTTACTTTGAGCATATTTATTTGAATGTGCTACATACTGCATTAAATCTTTCTTCTGTCAACTCTGACATTTATATCTGTTTTAGAAATATTCTTACTGGTCAAATTGCTGTTCTGAATGAGAAGAACTTTAAAATAAACTTAGGAAAACCAATTCTTGTTTCTCATTAATGCCTATATACATTTCATATTTAACTTATGTGAAAAACAACATTTCACTATTAGATATGACGGGCAAGATTCAGTATTAGTTTAAATGTCATTAAGTAGTTTTGATGTATAATTTGGATACATTATAAGCAGAGTTTTTGAATCCATAAGTTTTAATACTTAGGACAAGAGGACTTTTGTCACCATTGACTGCATTAGCCAGGAGGGTGGATAGTTTTCCACTTGCTCTGTAAACTCAAAAAGGAGTTCCACTTACTGGTCAGGTATGCTACATAGGTGTGTGCCAACACCACTAGTGAAGTCCAGCTTAGGGCAGAGTGCTGAGGCTTTCCTCATTAGGAGCCAGTTTCGGGAAAAAAGCCATTTCTTCTGAGTTACTCATACCATGTTAGACCCAGAATCCTCTGAGTTAAACCAGGACATTGGAAATATTTGAAACAATTCATGGTGGTTTTTTGTTTTTGTTTTTAGGGTTCACCTTTAGATGTTCTTAAAGATGAAAGGGTTCAATATTGGATTGAGAATTACAGAAATTTATTAGATGCCTGGAGGTTTTGGCACAAGCGAGCTGAATTTGATATTCATAGGAGTAAGTTGGATCCCAGTTCCAAACCTTTAGCACAGGTAAGTTCCAGAGAGAATTAAATTTAATGTGAGCATCAGATTAGTGAATTATCACCCATT